>NW_021835178.1:37500-40000 GCF_006345805.1 Octopus sinensis | reverse complement strand
TAAACTCACATACATTACTCTTTTACTCTTTTACTTGTTTCAGTCATTTGACTGCGGCCATGCTGGAGCACCGCCTTTAATCGTGCAACTCGACCCCGGGACTTATTCATTGTAAGCCCAGTACTTATTCTATCGGTCCCTTTTGCCGAACCGCTAAGTGACGGGGACATAAACACACCAGCATCGGTTGTCAAGCAATGCTAGGGGGGCAAACACAGACACACAAACACACACACACATATATATACATATATACGACAGGCTTCTTTCAGTTTCCATCTACCAAATCCGCTCACAAGGCTTTGGTTGGCCTGAGGCTATAGCAGAAGACACTTACCCAAGGTGCCACGCAGTGGGACTGAACCCGGAACCATGTGGCTGGTAAACAAGCTACTTACCACACAGCCACTCCTCCGCCTATATATATATATATATATACATAACATGCATAACATGCATACACACACACACACACATACACTTACACATATACATACACACACACACACACACATACACTTACACATATACATACACACATGCACATACATACTCAAACCAATCGAACTTTAAACTCCGAGTTCGTCAACCATTAATCACAACAACAACAATCTTCACCTGTTTCTGGGTGGGAAAGGGAGATTGTGTGGGGTGCGTTATCCACCCGGAATACACATAAAAAAAACAACAACATCTCGATCCACCCCGAATTCATCAAGCCTTTCTAACTTGTTGACAAGTAATCAGCGAGGCAAATGTACGAAGACGGGTGGCAGGTAGAGGCGGTGGGGTAGCGGGCATCACAGCAGTAGCAGTACGGGTAGGTGGATGGGTGAGTGTAGCGACGGTGGTGGGGTGATGTGGAGGAGGTACGGAAGGATACGTGTGCTTCTGGGTAATTACGATTTCACTCGACACCATTCGCTGCTGTTTGAGTGTATGTATGTATGTATATATACACACACATGCATGCATACACACACATATATATCTATACACATACATATACATGTATATATGTATGCATATATGCATACATCCATATATATATATACACGTCACATATAGATATGTGTGGACGTGTATGTATGTATGTGTGTGTAACTGATTAGATGTCAGCTCATAAAGTGGACCAGCCGGGACACCTCGGGTGGAGTCAGTTTGAGTAGATATGAAATGAACCGGGTGGCCATTGGGAATGAAAGACTCCGCAGAAAGCTGGGTTAAGTTTGCACCCGTATACACGTAGGCGCATTTACCCGACAGACGTTCTCACACTTATACGGGTACGTATTGATATTTAAATACATTAATATATGTGTATACACATACACACGAGCATTGATATACAATTACGAAGTTATACACATTGTTGCATATCCATACACGTATACTCCCACATATACATATATATATATATGTATATATATATATATATATCTATTATATATAATATATATATATATATATATATATATATACTGTGTGTGTGTGGTGTGGTGTGTGGTGTGTGTGTATATATATATATATATAATGAAAAATGCGGGCGCAAGCATGTTAATATTCAAAGTTATTAGACCTGGAAAAGTACAGAACAACATTTCTACAGTATAGAATTTGTCTAATTCGTCATCTCTAAAGGAAACTAAAAAGTCCTTAAAATTAAAATTCTACTGTGCCTAAAATATTGCATTTTTAAAATTTACGATATTTTATTAAAACAAAAATTATAAAACATTACTGGGTTTTCCCAAGAATAAGCCCATCCAATTTTCAGCTTTAGGGCTTAGATTCAGAAACTCTTTTCATGTACAGCCCCAGTAATTTTTATTGTTTTCAGAAAAAAAAAATTATTTACTCAAAATTAGTTAAATCTGTATTTAAGCCCATCGCTTTATTTTTGGGAAAAGCAGTTTTTTAAAAACGAAATGAGATAAAATTAATTTTTAAAAAATACAGTAGAATTCGCCTAATTAGTCATCGCCAAGAGAAAATTGAAACTGACGAATTATTAGGTGAAGTAACGAATTAGCCAAAGACGAATTAGACTAATTCTACTGGATTAATGCTAATTAATAAATTTTACTTACGATTTATTTGTCAGATTAAATATTTTTTTAATGTGGAAAAATTGACTGAGAAAAATTGACTGAGCCTATGGTTGATTTGAAACCATTTAATGACCTTTCCACTGCTATCAATGTGAAAAAAATATTGTGCAATATTCTATTTATATTCTATTGTTTGTACTTGTTACAACTAAATAATGACTATTTTAATTGTATATTTCAAAAGAAATGATTAAAAAACATTTTTTTGTTTAAATTTATTTTTGATTATTTTTCTACCATGCTTTTAAAGATTTACTTGTTTTTTAGATTCTCATAATAAATAATTTACATTATCTCAAATTTACCTAATATAATGTATTTTAATTTTTAAAATGTTATTCTCGGCTGCAATATTTTAAGTGCAGTAGAATTTTAATTCTAAGTATTTT
>NW_021835178.1:2500-32500 GCF_006345805.1 Octopus sinensis | reverse complement strand
ATATATATATATATATGTGTTCAAGGCTATTTTCAGGACTCAAACCCACATCTTTTATAAGCATGACAGATGTTCTACCATTGTACCAAAACATTACTTAAAATTTCTCCATCATTTTAAAAACTCTATTCTTACCAGCAAGAATGGCATGTTGCTTTGATTCAATGGTAGAATGTCTGTCTGTCGTGTTTACGGAAAACGTGGGCTCGTGTCTCAGCGGCAACCTCCTTATTTTTCTATACAAAAGGGATGTTTTTAAAACCCAGTATTTACACGCTTCTATTTATAGCTTTATCCACTTTGAGTTCAGCCTTTTAAAACGAATTATTTCACATTCTGGTAATTTCTTAATTTCATACGGTGTCAACAATATATACATGCGCAGGAGTGGCTGTGTGGTAAGTAGCTTGCTAACCAACCACATGGTTGCGGGTTCAGTCCCACTGCGTGGCATCTTGGCAAGTGTCAATGCCTTGTGAGTGGATTTAGTAGACGGAAACTGAAAGAAGCCTGTCGTATATATGTATATATATATATATATATATATATATGTGTGTGTGTGTGTGTGTGTGTGTGTGTGTGTGTGTGTGTGTGTGTGTGTGTGTTTGTCCTCCCACCATCGCTTGACAACCGATGCTGGTGTGTTTATGTCCCCGTCACTTAGCGGTTCGGCAAAAGAGACCGATAGAATAAGTACTGGGCTTACAAAGAATAAGTCCCGGGGTCGATTTGCTCGACTAAAGGCGGTGCTCCAGCATGGCCGCAGTCAAATGACTGAAACAAGTAAAAGAGTATGCGTGTGTGTGTAATCAGTATTTTGTTTTGATTCTCTTGGCTCTGATTTTAAATTTTGCTGACGTTAACTTTGCATTCCAAGAAATAAAAAAAACAATCATCGAAGACAGGTGATTGACTGAAGTGTAAGAACGGTGCAACAGGTTTAATCCAGCCGAACAAAGAAAGGTAAGCAACGCGACACACGTGGATTGAACAAAGGCGTGTTACTCAGTCAATTGCGTAGGACAAGAAGTTGTGTTACGTAAGATGTTGTGTTACACTATAGGCTGTATAACATAAAATATGTTACACAGGAAAGAAAATCTGGGACTGTCTCTACTCTTGACCGACGAAAGAAATTCTTGAACTTCAATGAGGAATAGTTTTATTCAATATATCAAAAATCTTCTTCCAACTCTTCATTTTCTCCTCCTTCTTCTTCTCTTTTTCCTCCTCCTCCTCCTATTACTACTACTCTTTACTCTTTTTACTCTTTTACTTGTTTCAGTCATTTGACTGCGGCCATGCTGGAGCACCACCTTTAGTCGGGCAAATCGACCCCATGACTTATTCTTTGTAAGCCCAGTACTTATTCTATCGGTCTCTTTTGCCGAACCGCTAAGTGACGGGAACGTAAACACACCAGCATCGGTTGTCAAGCAATGCCAGGGGGACAAACACAGACACACAAACATATACACACACATGTATATATATATATATATACATATATACGACAGGCTTCTTTCAGTTTCCGTCTACCAAATCCACTCACAAGGCATTGGTCGGCCCGGGGCTATAGCAGAAGACACTTGCCCAAGATGCCACGCAGTGGGACTGAACCCGGAACCACGTGGTTGGTTAGCAAGCTACTTACCACACTATTTTTTCTTCATTATTTCTTCGTCTTTGTGTCCTTCTTCTGACACTCCTTCACCTAACTCTTCTTCACGTATTTCCATTGGTGATTCGCCCCCCAATCCACAGACAGTGATAGCGGTCACATATTTAAACCTTTTGGAATCTAATTCTGTAATAACCAGGTCCTGGTGACTACCCATTCGTCATACAAACGATTCGTTCCCCAATCCACAAGTTGGTTGACCTTAACCCCAATTCGTATTTAAACCGTTTCCCGGTTCATCTTTTAAATTATTTCCTTTATTTTCCTCCCACAAATGTTCCTGACCGTCATGCCTTCAGTGTATCTGGGGACAATGGTGACCTGACTGCTATTTCTAGTATGTCGGTGACTGTAGAGAGACTCGGTTGTTGGCTCAGGAGAAATACTGACGCGTATTTAGATATAATGGCTGCTCTTGATTAACAAAAATATCATAGAAATACTGAAAATAAATTATGTCTGAGAAATGGTGCCTCCTTTAAACTGCATCCGTAAAATGGATGGGGTGAAAGTAAAAAAAGAAAAGGTTTGGTTCAAGAAGGTGAGTGCTATTAGCATTAATATTAAAGTTGCCGTTCTTCATTATTTTCTTTATTTTGATATATATATAAAATGGAGAATTGCTTACAGAGAAGGAAAAAATTACTAAACAAAATAGGCGCAGGAGTGGCTGTGTGGTAAGTAGCTTGTCTACCAACCACATAGTTCCGGGTTCAGTCCCACTGCGTGGCACCTTGGGCAAGTGACTTCTGCTATAGCCTCGGGGCCAACCAAAGCCTTGTGAGTGGATTTGGTAGACGGAAACTGAAAGAAGCCCGTCGTATATATGCATATATGTATATGTATGTGTTTGTGTGTCTGTGTTTGTCCCCCTAGCATTGCTTGACAACCGATGCTGGTGTTTATGTCCCCGTTACTTAGCGGTTCGGCAAAAGAGACCGATAGAATAAGTACTGGGCTTACAAAAGAATAAGTGCCGGGGTCGAGTTGCTCGATTAAAGCATGGCCGCAGTCAAATGACTGAAACAAGTAAAAGAGTAAAGAGTAAAATACATGAACGGATACGGTAATAGCTTCACCTTATCTAGATACAGTGTTACAATACTTGTTTAATCCCAGATATTTACTGACCACAAAATATTAATCATTTCTAATAGGCTCAAGACCTGAGATTTTCTTGCTGATCCTCAGAATATTTTTAACGAAATCTTGAAATTCCTCAAACCGTTTTTGGGAAACTTTCAGACAAAAGAGAAGCTAAAAGTTTACTGCAAACAGGATGGCACCTAAGGGAGGCAACTCTTGTTTGCAGCATGTAAATTAAAGGGAAATAACTTTCTTTAATGCAGCTCGGAATTTTGTCAGTGAACAGATTTCGATCTCAAAGCGACGAAAATATTTTGGCAAATTAAATTTAAATGTTGAAGTGAATCGAACGGTTTTTGTGTGCTTTTAAGTTGCTTAAAGGTTGTTCTTTGCTTTGTTTTTATAAATATTTTATATTTTTCGCGTTGATTTCTGTTAAAAGTAATAAGAGTTGTAATAAATCTCTGAACGAGATGTAAACAGTAACCGCTCGACAACGTAAAGTATACTAGCCATCTCAATATGGCTAACCACTAAGGGTGGGTGTTACAGTAGCTTTTAGCCCCAGGAGATCATCGTCTCCAGCTGGCTTTAGGCACACTATCTGTGCCCTTATGGTATTTGCAAAGGGAGGTCATCCCTCTCTCGTAAACCTAAGTGACACGCACGGACTGCAGTTTCTAGGTATTTGCCTGTCTTCAGCGTACGGCAATCACCGATTTTCGATGAAGGGAGTCCGTTTGCAAATATTTATTGTTTTTCCAGTAACTTTTCGTCGGTTGGTCTTCTAATCCGTTCGGATTTCCTATAAGGTGAGGACATCATTAAGTAGTTTGTTAATTATAGGGAGGGTAAATTTAATGAGATCAGTGAAACCCAAGTGCATTTGTTAGTTTGTTCTTTAATGTGGGTTGTTCCTAGGCTTGCGGAGATTCGTCAAAGACATTTCGGTTTCCCATAACCATTATTACTGACGAAAATATGGATGGGGTGGGGGGGTATTCGTGTATATCTTGATTATAAGACATGATATAATAGACAAAAGGGCCACAGGGAAATATCAATGAAAAGATTATCAAAACGGGGCCGTAACAAACAGAAGGTACTGACCCCTTCCCCTCCCTGTTGTTGCTGTAAATATTTCCAGAAATAAGAGAAATATTTCATGATCGATTCTGTTGAAACAAAAGAAAATCTAAATCAAATAATAAACAAAAAAACAAAATCGATTGATTCATGTTTTGATCGATGTTGCAGGTCACTATTGGGAATATATTGGGTTTTACAAGGGTGAGACTCTATGTGGTAGAAGTAACTAACTTGAGAGAGCGTCGAACAAAATTTCAAATGCCGCCAGCGTCAACTTGGCCTTTCATCCTTTCGGCTTCAACAAAATAAGTACCAGTAATTTACGTTAAAAGTGAGCCATCTGCTGAACAGAGCTCACTGAAATATTCCGCACACAGATGATCATTTCCTTTTTGATGCGTGGCACCTCTGCAACCATTTTACACATTTTTCAACTCGTCCATAACCACATCACTGAGCCCAGTTCTCAAAGGTCACCAAACCTTTTTGCAGTGGATTTCAGGGCCCAAATCCTAACTGATTTACGATCAACACCTTCTGTGACCCGCAACATTAACTTCGACATTCACCAATCATAATGCTGCTCCGATCAGCAGCACAGCATCAAAGCCACAACACAGCAGCTGTGATTAGCGTCTCTACAAAATGTGATCAACAGAACAATGTTGTATATTTTAAAAACGTGTTGAGATTGTATTTTATTGAATGAAATAAAAATGAAACAATACAAATGTGTTACAATGTGTTTACCAGTCACTTTATCTCTTTGGGTGTTTACCAACTGTTGGGGGGGGAGTAGCGGATACTGGCCCCGGACCGACGACCAATTAGTAGCAGCGAACTTAACTACAGCTGTTCACATGGCACCATATATATATATATATACGATATAAATAGTTATAACAGACCCTCATTGTTATAATTAGATATAATTTTACCGAATATGGTCCTTTTCCATACCGAAATACTACTTGGTGAAATTTGTTGATTTTATTAAATTAATTATATTTCACCCTTTATCTGTACTGTATATATATATATACATATATATATATATATATATATATAATATATATATATATATATATATATATATATATATATAAAGTTCTATATGTATACATATGTGAGTTACATGTATATATATATATATCATACAGGGCGACACGCACAAGAATGTAGCCCCGGTGCCACAGCATAGAGTAAATACAGAAATGTAGAGCCATATATATATATATACCTACATATGTATATATATAGATAAAACTTAGTTGGAAATGTATGAGTGGCACTCGATCATATAATAATATAAATAAATTATAAATATATGCATATATACATACATATATGTACATACCTACATATATATGTATATATATATGCATATGTGGGTACAAGACATAAAAAAACGTGAAAATGAGAAACAAGAACATAAAAAAGCAAAAACAGAAAACGAACTTTTTTTTAACAACGAAAGAAACAAACAGAGAACGGAGACATGCAACACAAAGAACATTCCCTTCATCAGTTGTCCCCTGTTTTATCTCCTCAGCGTTTCGAAGGTAAGGACAAGACGAGACTTCGTTAAAAACAGGAGAGAAAGAAGAAAAGAGTAAAAACAAACGGCGAGGGCTGTTAAGCCAAGACGATGTGAAGTGGTGAACGCTGGAAAAACCGAGCTTTGAGAAGAGACAGATCTTTAGGAAGGAAGTGGAAGAAAGAAAGATAGATGGCCGTTGGTCACGTGTGAGCAACGAGAGAGTCAAGGAGGAAGAGTGAGGGTATTTATATTATTATATACATACATATGTATATAAAGTTGCAGGTGACGTGAGGAAGCGACGAGACGCATTGACTTTGTTGAGAGAGATCTTCACTGAGTTTGGTAGACTAATCTTCGCCAAGAAAATCACATGAAATTGGCTAAAAAGTAATTTTTACTTTTAAAGAATCAGCAATATGTATCATGTTTGAAAGACTCTGCAAAGATAGTCTACAAACGTATAATCCTGCTTCTATAAAACATTGCTGAATTACAGTAAAATATTTCCTCTGAGAGAGAAAGCATTTCTTCACTTCTGTGTCTGAAATGTGCAGGAGATAATTTTCTGTTAAATATACTTTGATAGATTTCCAGAGTATTTGCGACATTTATCAATATTGGCATTGATCAATATTTCTTCTTTCTCTCTCCGTCTCTTCACTTCTCTCCCTCACGCCTTTCCTTGTCTCTTCATTACTCTCTTCTTTCAGCTCTCAATCTCTCTTTAAATACATAGACGCTTTCTTTCTCTATTTCTTCTCTACCCTCTATCGCACTATTAAATTAACATAAATTACCGTATTTGACGCACTTTTTTCCAAAAAAATTTGGCTCAAAGAATCGCCCTGCGTCTAATATGCGAAGTCAAGACCCTCCCGTAGGCTAATCTTCTCCCAGACGCTCACTAACCTAGCTTACGATAAGTATTTCTACCTACGCTAACGCCTTAATGATATTTTCCGTACTCATGCATCATTATTATTATTACCAGTATTATTACTTTAAAATATGAATTATCATAAAAATCAAAGCAATCTACCGTAAATTGTTAGGCTGCGATCCATGACACACATTTACTAATATCAGCTGATCGGAACCCTAACTCGATGCCATCTGACGGTGAGGAGTAAAACTACGGAATGCACATGATCGTTGCGAGTTCGTGTATATACGGAGGTAGGTTGGATATCTTGGTACAACAAAGTTTATGATCATAACAAGACACACTACAACAGTACAAGCACCCTCACGGCTATGGCAGCAAAAAAGATCAAGCTATAAAATCTCCTACAAACTACGAGTGGTAGATTATGCCAAGGAGCATGGAAATAGAGCAGCAGCAAGGGTTTTTGGGCCACCACCTACAGAAAAAATGATACGTGTCTGGCGACAGCAAGAAGAGCAGCTGATGAGAGCACAGAAAGGTAAACATAACCTTCGTTGCCCAGCCCTACATTGGCCAGAACTTGAGGATGATATAAAAACGTGGGTGCTTGATGAGAGAAACTCAGGGAGAAGTGTATCTACCAAAATGATAATTCATGAGGCCATGAGAGTAGCAGAACAATGAGGGATACAGAACTTTGCAGGAACAGAAGGTTGGTGTTACAGGTTTATGAAACGGAAGGGTTTATCAATGCGTACAAAAACATCCATTGCACAAAAAACGCCTGCTGATTATGAAGAAAAAATATTAGATTTTCATAGATTTGTTATAAATGCAAGAAAGAAAACTTGTTTTGAACTGGGCCAAATAGGGAATATGGACGAAGTTCCACTCACATTTGATGTACCATCCTACAGGACTGTGAGTGTCAAAGGGTCTAAAACGGTTTCGATAAAAACCACTGGCCACGAAAAGACCCACTATACAGTAGCTCAGGCCTGTTGTGCTGATGGCATAAAACTGCCACCTCTTTTGATATTTAAGAGAAAAACTCAGCCTAAGGATAAAATTCCAAGAGGTGTACTAGTTCATGTTCACGAAAAAGGCTGGATGGACGAAAATGGAATGAAACTGTGGTTACAAAATATATGGTCAAGGCGTCCTGGTGGACTATTAAGAAAACCTTCTCTTCTGGTTTGGGATCAGTTTAGAGCACATAGAACTGAAGCCATTAAAAAAAGGGTGGGAGAATTGAAAACGCAGTTAGCTGTCATTCCTGGTGGACTGACGAGCCAATTGCAGCCTTTAGATGTGTCTGTGAATAAGCCATTTAAGCAGAACATGCGTGAACATTGGAACAAGTGGATGGCAGAGCCACATCATGCCCTCACACCCACAGGAAGAATGAAGCGGCCCACCATTGCTGAAGTGTGTGAGTGTGTGAAGAAATCTTGGGATGATGTTAGGCCTGAAATCATTGTGAAGGCTTTTAAGAAGCGTGGCATTAGCAATGCCCTTGATGGCACAGAAGATGATGCATTATTTGAAGACAGTGACTTCAGCAGTAGTGATGAAGATGTTTCTTGTTTTGCAGATGATGAAGAGTTTTCTGGTTAAAAAGATGATTACTATTGTAATTTGTATGCTTTCTTTTATACAGCAATGTTTTCTGCTTTTGTAATGTGCTGCTAGACTGCTTTCAACAATATATGCTTAAATACACTTAAAACTTTTTTTCCTGAATTTGACCTGCTGAAATGAGGGTGCGTCTAATATGCTGTCAAATACGGTAATTTTCTCTTTTAAATATACTTCGATAGATTTCCAAAGAGTATTTGCGACATTTTTAAATATTGGCATTGATCAATATTTCTTCTTTCTGTCTCTGTCTCTTCACTTCTCTCCCTCACGCCTTTCCTTGTCTCTTCATTACTCTCTTCTTATCTTCTTTCAGCTCTCAATCTCTCTTTAAATACATAGACGCTTTCTTTCTCTATTTCTTCTCTACCCTCTATCGCACTATTAAATTAATATAATTAGATAGATAAATTAAATATCAAAAATGTCCAGAACCTGGAAAAGTAACGAATTGGCGTTGTTTCTAAGAGCCTGGCAATACGCCGACGGAGATAATCCGAACAACATAATTACAGCTGCGCTGAAGAGCAGTGGATATAAAAGGACGATAGCGCAGATAGAGCGAAAAAAGCAGGAGTTTATACGCTCCTATGCACTCATAAGATCTCACATTGGCATGCTTGATGCCATCTTTGACAACGAACAAAGTAAAGATGGCAAGGATGAAGGCGTGGGTGCTGATGAAAGATGTCACCCCCACTTGGTAAACACACAGGAAGAAGATTCAAGTGAGAAACCTGCCCAGGAAGTAAACCCAAGTGTAAGTGCTCCTACCAGCACCAAAAGCCATGGAGATGAAAGAGCCAAAAAGAAATAAAAGGAGGAAAAACTAAAAGAACGAAAGATGAAACAGCCAAGGATAGAAGCAAACCTGACTATCGATGTACCAAAATGGATAGAAACAGACAGCGCACACGAATATGTAAATTCTACATGAAAGGTGTCTGCTGGCATGGAGAGGAAGGTGCAGGCTGCCGTTCTGCACATCGAAGACCCTGCCACATAAACTCGAAACAGGTCAGAAACCAACTACCTAAAGGAAAAGGAATGGACCACGCACCACCTGCCCCAAAACGGAGGTACGCAGATGTGGTGCGTGCTACAAACTGCCAACATGTTATTGAAAGGGCAGCTGCTGAACAAGAATCTTTTTTGTGCATGGCACAAAAGATTGTACAGCAGCTAACCTGGCTCCATCAAACTCAAACTCGCAGATGGGACTACCCACAATATACAAGACCACCACAGCAAATAGATCAAAGGTGGACACCGCCGGCAACAGCATACACCTCACCTCGATGCTCCTACTGAACATCAGAGGACTGCAAACACTCAGTAACAGGACAAAAATCCCGTTCTTGAGAGACTTTGTCGCATGCAATCAAGCCTTATGCATAGCACTTACGGAAACGCACCTGAAACCGGACATAGCAGATGCGGAATTACACATACCACAGTATGTTGTATTACGGACCGACAGAAAAGAAAGGAGTCATGGAGGAGTTGCTATGTACATCCGTGAGGACCTCATACCCCAAGTCCTTTTGTTATACTCAAACTCGGTGTGTGACACACTAATTGAACATATAAGGCAACTTGGTGTAGTTGTGTGTGCTACATATCGCCCTCCAGATGCTCCAAGCCATGTAGGCAAGTTTGAAGACTGCCTTACAAAATAGAAGTTCTAGTCACATTAGAACAACACATAAGTGTACTTCTTATGGGAGACTTCAATCTACCCAATGTCAGATGGCCCGAGGGCCTTTCTCTCCCAGGAATGACACGATGTAAACGTGGACAGGCGAGGTCCCTCCTGAACCTCATCAACACCCAGTACATGGAATAAGTAATACTCCAACCAACCAGGGCAGGTAACATACTGGATCTCTGCTTCACAAATAATATGGATCTCATCCATAATGTGAAAGTGACACTGACACTATTCTCGGATCACAACATGGTAGAGCTGACCATGTACGGGCCAAAGGAAAGCATGGACATGCGACCTACAAGACACTCTCAGAATCTTTCCAGCTTGAACTTCCATAAGGCAAACTGGAAACAAATTGAGAAAGAGATCCTCAAACAAAACTGGCCTGAATGTCTCTCCTCGCCAGACATTGACATGATACTTCAACAATTCATGTCTGTAATGCAAGCCATATGCTACAAAGGTGTCCCAGAGAGAAAGGCCACTGTACACAAGAACGAAATCCCCAGAGAGAGGAAAATTCTAATGAGACAGCGTACAAAAGTTTCAAATCGCCTAAACAAACAAATTGAAAGCAGTGAAAAGTCTCGCCTGAAAATAAAACTGTTGGAAATAGAAAAATGTCTGCAACTCTCCCATGAAAAGGAAAGAGCAGACAAAGAAGCCTGGGCTATAGACAACATAAAATCTAACCCCAGAGCTTTCTACAGGTATGCCAAAGAAACAGCTACGGTGCACTGTAGGATAGGGCCACTCCTTGAAAAGGATGGCACACTCACAGGAAAACCAATGAGGGTAAGTGAAATACTAAATGAGCAATTCAAGAGTGTTTCCACTCCACCCCTTGGGCATTCCCAAATCAGCAATCCAGCTGACTTCTTTACCACTGCAGATATAAAATCAGAGGCAGCGATGATTGATTACATCAATATAAAGGAAGACGATGTAATAAAGGCTATAGATGAAATGAAAACAAACTCAGCTACTGGCCCCGATGGATTCCCAGCAATCCTTCTAAAAGTATGTAAGAGAGTCCTAGCAAGACCACTGCAGTTCCTCTTTCAGAGCTTCCTTGCAACTGGCAAACTTCCGAGAAAACTGAAGGAAGGTAAAATATGCCCTATTCATAAAGGAGGTAGCAGAGCGGAGGCCAAGAACTACAGACCTATCTCTCTGACCTCACACATCAGCAAGGTCATGGAACGAATAGTCAGAAGGAAACTGATCACCTTCCTTGAAGAAAATGACTTGCTGCCCGACACCCAACATGGTTTCCGACCAGGGAGAAGCTGCTTAACTCAGCTCCTACAACACTATGACTGGGTGCTGAAACGACTGCTCAACCACTCAAATGTGGAAGTGATATATCTCGACTTTGCAAAGGCCTTTGATAAAGTCGATCATGGAATGATATGTCACAAACTGCGTGATCTCAACATAGTTGGAAAACTGGGAGAATGGCTTCATGACTTTCTGAAAGATAGAAGTCAAGTGGTAGTAGCCAATGGGGCCACTTCCATTAACACGCAAATAGTGAGCGGTGTTCCACAGGGCACTGTTTTGGGGCCACTACTGTTCATAATGGCCCTCTCAGACATGCCCTCAGCCACACAGAGAGCCACGATCACAAGTTATGCAGATGATACAAAAGTTTCACAGGCAATACAGAACCCTGAAGACACTAAGCACGTGCAATGTGAGCTGGACAAAATATACAAGTGGACTGAAAAGAATAGCATGCAGTTCAATGCTGGAAAGTTTCAAGCTTTATGCTATCAGCATGCAAAACTAAATGCAATACCCAATGAATACACAGGACCTGGAGGGATTGCAATCCCAGAGGCACAATCAGTGCGTGACCTGGATATTTACATTAGTGATGACGCAACCTTTCATGTACATGTTGCTAAATTGGCAATGAAATGTAGACAGCTGGCTGGATGGATTCTTAGAACAAGAGACCAAGAAACCATGATGGTCCTCTGGAGGACACTTGTCCTAAGCCACTTTGACTATTGCTCTCAGCTATGGTCACCATCCAGTGTCAAGTTGATCACAGAACTTGAGGCGATCCAACGAAGCTACACGAAGAAGATAGCCTCTGTGCGGCATGTAAGCTACTGGGAAAGACTCAAGAGATTAAAACTCTATTCCTAAAAGCGTAGGCGAGAAAGATATGCCATAATATACATCTTGAAGATCCTGGAAGGACTTGTCCCAAACTTTGGCATCGATAGTTACACAAATGCCAAAACTGGGCGCCACTGCGTGGTGCCAAGGACTCCAAATTTGCCATCAAGATGTAAGACAAGATACTGTGATAGCCTGGGCTTCAGAGGCTACAGCTCTTCAATATCCTCCCGAGGGACCTGCATGGGGTGGATGCGGATGTCTTTAAAGTAGGACTGGATCTCTTCCTGTCAGGTGTCCCAGATGAACCAACTTCACGGCAGGAGGTGCAGATGCGGGCAGCTGCATCGAACTCTCTCATGCACCAAATGGCAATTGCTAATTGCTAAAAAGCATTCGTGAAGTAAAATTATGTAGCAACACCAAATGGTGGTGCCCCAGCATGGCCACAGCTCGTGAGCTGAAACTAGATAAAATAAAAAAATTAAATTAAAAAAATATGTATAATATATGTATATATATAGATAAAACTTACTAGGAAATGTATGAGTGACATTCGCTCATATGATAATATAAACAATATATAAATATATGCATATATACATACATATATGTACATACCTACATATATATGTATATATACATGCATATGTGGGTACAAGACATAAAAAAAACGTGAACAAAATGAGAAAGAAGAACATAAAAAAGCAAAAACAGAAAACGAACTTTTTTTTAACAACGGAGACATGCAACACAAAGAACAATCCCTTCATCAGTTGTCCCCTGTTTTATTTCCTCAGCGTTTCGAAGGTAAGGACAAGACGAGACTTCGTTAAAAACAGGAGAGTAAGAAGAAAAGAGTAAAAACAAACGGCGAGGGCTGTTAAGCCAAGACGATGTGAAGTGGTGAACGCTGGAAAAACCGAGCTTTGAGAAGAGACAGATCTTTAGGAAGGAAGTGGAAGAAAGATAGATGGCCGTTGGTCACGTGTGAGCAACGAGAGAGTCAAGGAGGAAGAGTGAGGGTATTTATATTATTATATACATACATATTTATACATGCATATGTATATAAATATACATATACATACATATATATACATACACACATATATACATCCATATATACACATATATATTTACATTATAAAAAATTGGCAATAATATATACATAGATATATATATATATATATACACGTACGTATATACACACATACATATATATATACAAATATATATTTATACACACTTATAGATACATATATGCAGATATATACACACACACATATATACACATAAATGTTATAAATATATATATACATATATACACATATACATACAATATATATATATATATATATATATATACAGATATATAAATACAAATATATATATATATATATATATATATATACACATATATATACAGATATATAAATACAAATATATACTTATATATGTATATACTTATATATATATGTATATATAAACGTGTATGTTTATGCAGATGTGTATTGATAAATGCATGCTTAGAAAGAGAGAGAGATAAACACACCTGTGTGTGTGTGCTGGATAAGTCAACACGTAACGAGAGATCCAAATTAAATGAAGTGCAAAACGCTTACTTATGGCTATAGCACAACCATTCCTTTTAAGATCTCTCACTGGGTTCATGTAAGGAACCGGCCCGCATGAGGTCAATACAAAAATCCCATTCATCAGACCAGTTTGAAGAACTAATCTATTTCCCATGGGTAGGGGTGTATTTAGAAGATTTTCGTGTCCTTGGTTTCTGTTTTTCTTCTCAACCCTTCTTCTTTCTTTCTCGTTTTAAATTCTCTTTTTAATGACCTTCATCATCCATGAATATTTGTTTAAGGTCTTGCAGATAGGAAGCAATACTGACCGCATCGAAACACTGTGTGGGCAGTGTAATGTCTCGATCTGTGTGGCACAGTGTGTTTTCAAATATACTACACTGGAAAAAAAAACTGTATATACACTGTAAAATTCCTTGTAGTTAGTGCACTGCCTTGCACACAGCTGGGTCCACAGCACAGCCTAACACTGGGTCCACACAGCACAGCACTGGTCAGTACGAAATCTGTGTGCAAGGGATGAAGGCCTTCAGCTGGAAAACCTTCACTCCAGCCCTCTTACAGCCGTTTCTCTGGTGTCGAGTGGACATTAGGGTCAGCAACTAAAGCTGCTCCATGGCTTATCTCCCTTTTCTTTTTTGACCCTTTTTCACTTTTCTTTCAGTCATTGCACCAAGGCCATACTCGGGTCCTACCTTGAAGGGTTTTTGTTAAACAAACCAACCCCAGTGCCTTTGTGTTTTTAAGCCTGGGACTTATTCTATCAGTCACATTTGACAGACTACTAAGTCACAGGGACATAGGCAAAGCAATAGCATTTCTCAAGCAGTGATAGCACACACACACAAATATACAAATACATGGCAAGCTTCTTTCAATTTCTATCTACTAAACCAGCTTTGATCAGCCTGGGGCTATAACCAGACACTTTCCCAAGGTAAATATTTTGTTTTTTGATGCCATTAGAATACACAGTATTAAAAAAATGTGATCCTCGTGAAGCAATTAGAGTTACAGTCGTTGGGCCACACATTTCTTCTCTAAAATTTAACAAGCTTGGAAGCAGTTGCTCTGGTATTTTCTCAGATTTCCTGAACAATTAATCTATTGTTCTGAAGGCCCAACCAAGGTAAGATTTTTCTATGGAGACATTTAGGGCCAGCTTCTTACATGAAACTAGAAACAGATGCATATGAATATCTGTGCTATAAACATTAGAAAGTGCATGTGTGTTTTTGTGTGTACACGTGTCTGTGTGTGTGAGCATGTGTGTACATTTATATATATATAGAGAGAGACACGTGGATGTGTGTGTGTGTCTGTCAATAGACACATACACATTTAAGGTTTCTAAAACAAACCAATCAGACTTCAATAATGAATTGCGATTATTGAAAATAAAACAAGAACATTTTTACAAAAAACAGACAACAATTAAAGAAAAAAAAAACATGAGCAATTGGCTGCCATTATATTACTGGTATGGCTGAAATAATGAATTTGGTGAGGATTTTCACAAGAATCCCTCAAATGATTTTCAAAGGTTAAAATTTTGCGAGCAAACTGTCATAAAAAGGAACTGTGAAGGTCATGTTTGCGAAATTTTTTTCCCCACAAGAGTTCCGGACTCCAACTTATTTGCATACAGCCAATCAGAGCTCCCTTTCACCTTGGTGTCAAGTTAACAGACACATTCTACTAAGTAAACCCAAGACAAAGGACAGTGTTGTAAGTCGACCGATCGCCAAGTTCTGTCTGGTTTTAGAAGGGGACAAGTAATTAGATAGGTTTGCATGTATACCTATTATCGGATTTTGTTAGGGCCCCACATGGTAAAGATGCAGATGGGAAAAATGTAGGTAGAGGGTGATGTGCAGGGAACCCTCTCCCCTTACTGTTTTACAAAGTAAACAACAACACAAATAACTACGCAGAGGCAGCCATGGTTGGATCAAGAACAAGAACAACAAGCATTCTTAAAAGAGGAAAGAAGCATGGTCCTTTCTTGTCCAAGAGACCTTATCTTATCACCCATCTCTTGTTTTGCACTCATAAATTAATTTGATAGTTGAGCTCTGATTGGCTGTATGCAAATGAGGTCATGACTGGGGTCCGGAACTCTTGTAGGAAAAAAAATTTCGCTTCCTGTTTCAGTGCTTCTAGTCTGACAGACATATATAGCCCTAGGCCTAGCATGGTCACGTCAAACACTGATGGTAACAGTTAGTATCACTAAACAATAACCTGACAGATGGGTCACAAGAAGAATTATTCATGACGATGATGATAACGACAATGGTGGTGGTGGTGGTGGTGACAGTGATGTGTGTGATGATGATGATGATGTAGATTACTGATGTGTGTGGTGGTGATGATGATGATGATGACGTTTTTAAATATAGATCTGATAATGAAACAGCTCCACAAGTGGAAATGTGAACCATGGTATCCGTGGCAACAGTACCAGCTTTAGAAAAGCAACCATACATCTTACAGAGTGGTGGCACATTGTGCCACAGCTGATATGGCAATGGCAATGTATCAGAGTCACTTGAGCAACTGTATTGTGCCTCGGTTCAATGACAGCACTGCCAAACACACAGCTACCTCAGTAAAGACAATGCATTACAGCCACAACATCCAGTCTGGCCTCGGTACTGCCCCACAGCACTACAACAGGTTGCAACATACCACAAAACACAGCCAGAGCTGGGAATTACTGCCAAAAACTATTCTTATATTTGTACACCACAACATCAGTTACAAGGAACTCCAGAGAGAGAGTACAGACCCAGTCACAAGGGCCCCTAGAATTACTAAGCATTCCAGAGTAAGTCAGTTACCTGGGACTTTAAAGTACAATAGTTACAAAACTCAAGAGTACAGCCCCAGTTACCAGGGCCTCTAGAGTACAACACCACTTATCAGAGCTTCTAGAGTACAACAGTCACCAGAAGCTCCAAAGAAAGTACAATATCAGTTGCCAGGATGTCTGGAGTACCACACTAGTTACAAGAGTACAATACCAAGTTGCTGTCTTTTTTTAACTTTCAGAATATAATCTCCAAGTTTATTCTTATGTTCTTTTACTATTGTCTTTTTTTTTTATTGTTGTTCCAATAACAACAGTTTTTAGTTTTGTAATGTGATGCAAGGAAACTCACGTAGAGTACCGATAAGACTGTAAAGAGATCCTGAGGTGTGGTGAAGGGCCAAAAGCTACAGAGCTGCAATGGCAAGTCGTTTCATTAACTGGCTGAACAAACCTCATCCAGCAGAGACACTCCTTAAAAATACTCCCCTAGAAATTTGTCTGACAACTGCATAAGATTCCGCTCAGTCGGGTTATCATCCAGAATTTTCCATAAGGTACTGTCTTGCGAATCTTCCGGAAACACTGCCTTCAGTTCACGATACAGCATCTCGCTTTCTTCTTTGGTTCGCAACGTTAGAGCATCCAAATGGGAATTTGTGGCTTGAGGTCGTATTCCAGAAGGTTTGCTTCTCTGAACTCCTTGCGGACATGTCCTCATTGACGCTACGGTCGAGTAATTGTACGACTGGCGAGCAGGTGGACGGCTACTGCAAATAGACAACAAACGCCAGTTTAAATGTTTGTATGAGGAGTGGGGGGCGGGGGTATTTGTGCGGTGACTCAGCATAAACAAGATATGTGGCTACCACTAGTGGTGGTCGCTTAATATGGAAGTACATAGTCATAATCTCAAAGTGCAAAACAAAAGTAAAATGAAACTACTAAATTTAGGTTAATTTTAGTTTGACAACCAATCATAGAGTGACTAATTATAGTTTAGGCATAGCAACTAGCTATAGGATAATGTAATCCTAGATACACTCAGTTTGGATGGTCATAGTTGGAACAGGATCAGAACTAACTGGAGGCTAAACAACAATGAAGGGCACACTGGATAATGCAGTCCTAGATACACTTATGTCACAGCTGGAACATTTCTCATTATGGGTCAGCTGGTTAAGGATTGACCTAGGGGTAAATAATAACAAGGAGGGGATGGTCACGGTTGGATCGCCTCTGATCAGGACTGACCTGGGCTTTAGCCCTTTCGCATTCAGAGCATTCGGTCAAATGTGATGCTTATTTAATTCCCGTTTTGAATCAATCCTGATTTTATTTCATAGATTCAATGTTTCGATGACGGGATTTCTCTTTTACTTGTTTCAGTCATTTGACTGCGGCCATGCTGGAGCATCGCCTTTAGTCGAGCAAACCGACCCCGGGACTTATTCTTTGTAAGCCCAGTACTTATTCCATCAGTCACTTTTGCCAAACCGCTACGTGACAGGAACATAGACACACCAGCATCGGTTGTCAAGCAATGCTAGGGGGACAAACACAGACACACAAATACACACACACATACATATATATATATATATATACATGTATACGACAGGCTTCTTTCAGTTTCCGTCTACCAAATCCACTCACAAGGCATTGGTCGGCCCGGGGCTATAGCAGAAGACACTTGCCCAAGATGCCACGCAGTGGGACTGAACCCGGAACCATGTGGCTGGTTAGCAAGCTACTTACCACACAGCCACTCCTGCGCCTATTGTTTATCTTTTGAATGACGTTGTATGGTAGGTGGGAGAGGCCAGATCTGGCTGGTCTCAACATAAAACAGGGAGAATACCTGGGCTGGATATGGCCCCTTTTTTTTTTAAATGCCAGAGGGTTAAACAACAACAACACTCACAAGTAAATAAAAAAAAAGAAAAAATTACCTCTTTTTTGGAGTGGAATTAGTTTCTTTGGGAGTTTTACTGAGGAATTCTTCAAGAGTGGGACCGTCACGGCCGAGGGGATCAGCTGGCAGCATGAAGTTGTCTTGGACAAAAGTGTACATGAGTAACCTGGGAGTGAAGAGAGAGAGACAGAGAGGTTAGTCTTGTAAAGAAGACAAGGAACTGGAGGAGAGAGAGAGAGAGAGGGAGTGTGTGTGTGTTTCAGTAAGAACTAGGTTTCCATGGTAATATGATTGGTGGGAGTGTAGTGGGGTGGGTAATATGGTGTGGTGAGACTATAGAGTGGTACGTACTATTGTAGGAGAGCAGATTGGGGGGGTGTACAAAATGTGTGAGAGATGTTCAAGACAACAGCACAAACAGAGGAATACATACCTATTTCTTTACTACTCACAAGGGGCTAAACACAGAGGGGACAAACAAGGACAGACGGATTAAGTCGATTATATCGACCCCAGTGCGTAACTGGTACTTAATTTATCGACCCGGAAAGGATGAAAAGCAAAGTCGACCTCGGCAGAAATTGAACTCAGAACGTAACGGCAGACGAAAGACCGCTCGGCATTTCGCCTGACGTGCTAATGATTCTGCCAGCTCACCGCCTCAGAGGAATACATACCGATACACTGATACATACACTAAAACACACACACACACACGGATTCTACCATATACATACAGATACCCCAACATGAACACACATTCTACACACAAACTGTTCTGTGGTTTTGAAAGTTAAAAGTGCAAAATACCAGTAATTACCTCTTCTCGATAATTTCCCTCCACGAAGGTTTCTCTTCAATCAGGTCCCGGTATTGGTCGTTGGACACGACAATGCCATCTTCCCTTTCAGCCAGATCCAAGATGAACCTGGACAACAACAACAACAACAACACAAGGCATTAAGTTGATGATAACAACAACAAATAAGAACGACATAGAACAGTGGATAGAAGGGGGGTGAGGCAGGGGGGCAGTGACCAGTGGTCAGTAGTCAATGGCCTGAAGTGTTGATATGGGAGGGAGAGAGCAACAGCAACCAGTGACCTAAGGTCAGCATCAAGTTAGAGTAGAAGACACTTATTTAGAGAGGTATGCAGTGGGACTAAAACACACACACATATAAATATATGAGAATCGAAATCGATCAACATCAATGGAAATTGCAGCTGTGATACCAGTGCCAGTGGCACGTAAGAGAACCATCCGAACATGGCTGTTGCCAGCGCCACCCCGACTGGTCTCGTGCCAGTGGCACGTAAAAAGGCCCATCCGTTTGTGGCTGTTGCCAGCCTCGCCTGGCCCCCGTGCCGGTGGCACATAAAAAGCACCATCCAATCGTGGCCGTTTGCCAGCCTCGTCTGGCACCTGTGCAGGTGGCACGTAAAAAGCACCCACTACACTCACAGAGTGGCTGGCGTTAGGAAGGGCATCCAGCTGTAGAAACACTACCAGATCAGACTGGGCCTGGTGCAGCCTTCTGTCGTGTATTTTAAAGCCATCTTTCAGGCTCTGAAGATACTTGCCCAAGGTTCCATGCAGTAGGACCAAACCTGAAACCACGTGGATGGGAAGTAAGCTTCTTACCACACAGTCACAGATGCACCTAGGTGTGTAGATATAAGTAATACAGAAAATATTACCCCACACACAGCAGCATCATTTAATGTCCATCTTCCATGCTGGCATGGGTTGGACAGTTTGACCAGAGCTGGCACCAGGCCAGAGCTCTACCATCTGCTTTGCTTTGGTATGAGTTCTATAGCTGGATACGCTCCCTAATGCAAACCCCTTTACAGATATATTTATTTATATGTTGCGGACACTCCTTAGCTACAACTTCATACAGTAAGGAAGCGTTGCATAAAACAATCCCAGACACTGCTGCCGTTCTTCGTTTATGCCACTATGCAAAACCATGATTTCGTAGTTAATTTCATTAATTAGCATTAATTAACTCTACTTACCGATCATCATAACAATTGATGAGTTTTTTCTGGATTTTTCTCGAAGGAGTCACAGCAAGATGGCCTTGTTCTTTGAGTCTGTAGAGAATATCTTGATCGAGGATGTTGTTGGAGGAGTTTGGGGTATAAAATTTATGTTGGGGTACAAATGCCATCACATTGTGTCCTAAACTGATAAAGTAATTAACAACTATTTGAATTCCTCTGCAAGAGAATTTACCATTTCCATGTCTGAAATAGAAAGAAAGAGAACTTCTTGTTTTAACGAGTACAGCATTTCAGTTGAAGAATAATTACCAAGATGCACAAATTCAAGGAACTGCATTTGAAGACAATATTTTGTTCAATGGAATCTCATGCTTTTATCATCAGTTTAACATCCACTTTTCCGTGCTTGCAAGGGTTGGACAGAATTCTGTGGAGGCAGAACTTCTACAGCTGGTCGTCCTCTCGCTCATCAACATTCATCTGTTTCCTTGACGATGGAAGACTGGGAATGAATGACAACTATCACATGACGTCGAGACGACAAGGAGACACAAACACATATACACACGTGCACACACACACGTATATATACAACACAAACACACACGTATATATTGTCCAACCCATGCCAGCATGGAAAATAGATGTTAAATGATGATGATGATGATGATATATAAATATGCATATATATCTCTCTCTCTCTCTCTCCCTCTATATATATATATATATATGTATATATATATACACACACACACATATATATACATATAAATATATACATATACACGCATGTATGTATATACTAGGTTGAGGAAAAAGTTTGTGCACCATGTTAAAATAATGATTTTTTTTATGTAAGAATTTATTCAAAAACAACAACTATTCTCCAAAATAAAGACCATCATTTCCCACAACTTTCTGCCAACGGTCTGCAAGCATTTGGATTTGGTCAAAGTACCAATTCTTTGGCTTTGAATCGAAAAATTCTCGACGGGCTTCTTCAACTTCATCGAATGACTGAAATTGGTAACCTTTCGTAAAGTGCTGCATTGATCGGAAGAGACCATAGTCAGATGGAGCAACGTCTGGACTATAGGCTGAATGCGGCAGAACTTCCACACCGTCCAATTCTTCAATCTTGTTGCTGGTCTTTCTGGCAGTCTGCAGCCTTGCATTGTCTTGTTGAAACAAATCATGTTTTTGACAAACAAGCCTTGGGTACTTTTCAACAGTGAGTCACCAGTGGACATGACATGAACTGAATGAACACACACACACTACAAAAATATATAAGAAAAAAATGGATTAACACGGCACACAAACTTTTCCCTCAATCTAATATATGTATTCTCAGAGTGGTTGGCGTTAGGAAGGGCTTCCAGCTGTAGAAACATTGCCAGATCAGACTGGAGCCTGGTGCAGCTGCTGGTTCTCCAGACCTCAGTCAAACCGTCCAACCCATGCCAGCATGGAAAACGGACGTTAAATGATGATGATGATGATGATATATATACACACACACACACACACATACTCATACACATACACTGTTCTCCTAAAACAAATCAACAATGATGAACCAAATTGCTATTTCAGTCGCTGACACACAGTCATTGACAATTTGCTGATTTCATAAAAGCTGTACATAAAGATCAGAATTGTTTCAGAGTAATCAGAGTAAATTGGAGGGGAGGGGTGCACAGGTGAGAATATAGGGCAGATTATTGACTCAGCTATTTAGCTCTAAGTCAGTCCTGACCAGGCACACCAGATTAAGGCTGTCGTAAGCACAACCATCTTGTATTAGTGTATACCAATCACTGCATTGTTTAGTGTGTCTTTATTTAAGACAGTGAGGTGTGAATTAAGAGATGTTTGGCTGCTATTTCTAAGACACTAAACACCTGTACAGTGAATCTGTCTTCCTTGTTGACTCATTGAAAGCCAGGTGATTAGATGAAAGAGATAAGTTTAAATAATTAAATGAACTATATTAGGGTTAACACAGGAGACTGAAGACCGAATGTTCGTATTATGTTCAGTGTTTGCAGATCCTTACAACCCCCAGCAACATTGACATGTAAGGTATATATACACATGGGTATAACAAACACACATGCACATATACACACTCACACATACATGTATATACAGATGTATTTGTGTTCTATAAGTAAAATGTGGAGGAAACAAGATTATAGAATGTTTATGGCCCCAGGATGGAAGGCAGAGCTCATGATCCTTTATAGGGCCTCAGTGACTGGCGGAAGGGATTTTCAAATTGGGGCTTGACCCTAAATGCTTATAACAGAACGAATATGGACTCTACTAAAGACACACATGGTCCCAGGTGGGAACATTAAACCAGGCATCAGAATAAATTTACCCTTTGTGAAGGCCATGGTGAGATCTAAACAGAAAAAAGCCAGAACAAATACCACAAGGTATCCAGCTTGATGATCTTACCATTCTGTATTCCACCAGCCTGGGTGGTTATTTATGTCATTGACCCCAAAATGGTGCAAGACAAACTGGACAAGCAGGATTTGAACTAATAAAGTGAGACGTTCATATTACGAGGGCAAAAGTAATTAAACTGTGGAAAGGTGTGCAGTAATTAGTGTGGAAGGTGATGAAAGTGTTTGTGGTTACAAGAGAAGTACAGAGAAATACAGACTAATAAAATAATAAAGTACTTACGTCATTGCTATATTACTTCCATCGACAACAATATATCGCAGTTTGTCATTCACAACTGGAGACATTCCACTGTTTGGAGAGCCAGTATCAATTCGTTCTATCAAAGGTTTCGGTTGCTGAACGTTGGAAGCGGTCCGTCTGTTGTCTGATTGTGCTGCAGGAATATTTTTGGATTTTGCCATAGAAGCTGAGGTAGAGGAAGCTTTTGGTGGAGTTCCTTTATAGCATGGAGTGTATTGGTTATCGGCATCTCTATTGAGGTAAAGTTGGTGAGTAGGAATCTGTGGATTAGCAACGGAAGGGAGGGTGTCTCTGTCAGTGCCAAGTAGAGGAGGAGGTTGAGGGTAGAGGGGGTATGTTGGTGAAGGATTTGCAAAATTCTCTGGTTGTTTGGAAGTTTTCTTCTTTGTTTTCTTCATTTTCAGATGTTCAATCTGTGGAAATGGCGGCTGTTGTGGAGGTGTCACGGGGCAGCTTTTACCATTTAAAGTGTGTTCCCGCAGACATCTTTGCCGTGCCTGATTTCTCCTTTTCAGTTCGTCAATAGAAGACAGTTCTGATTCCTCTTCATAGTCATTTAGTAACATTTTCACATAACTATCTGGCAGTGATGAATTGGCACTCAATTGAGATTCCGTTGCATGGAATTCTTCACAATCGCAGTCTTCAGTTTCAGCAATCTCTCGATCCTCTTTGATGCTATTCAACAACCTGATGAAATCAGATGGTTTTGTGTCTTCGGAAGCAATCTTTAGAGCATCCTGAATATCAGGATCTTCATGGCCAATTTGCTTAGCAAGATTTCTGAAGAAATCCAAACGTTCTGCAGAGAGTGCCTCCTTCCTTGACAGGAATGGTTTATTTAGCAACAGCTGCCCACTGACAGGGTCACATTGTGGAGGGGTTGAAGAAGCCCCGTTACTTATCACCAAATTCTCCAGAAAATGTTCATCAGACAGTTTGCAGTTGGCATCGTTATCCGACCGAAATCCTGAGCTGGCAATTAAGTCTGGCAATTGGACGTTGTTCTTCATTATGGAATTAACAATGGCAGTATGGTTTACGGCCAGTGCCGAAGACCTGAAGCCTTTAGCTTCATCAACATCTCCACTTTTGAACTGAGGTGAAGTCAGCTGTTGATATGGCCCTAATTTGTCTTCAAGAATCGAGAGAGCAAGTGCCACGGACAAGGAGGAGCCACAAATTTTGAGGAAGTTCTCACGGAAGAACTCAATATAGGCTCGTGTCTGTTTTTCTATAGTTTCCAAATAATATTTCCAGTTTGAGACGGATTGTATTTCCTTTGCAACTGTCATGTATTTTGTCTCAGCTGGATCTGTGATAGCAAGTATATATTCCTGAAATTATACAATTAATGGAAATAATTTTAAAAAAATAAAATCAATTAGCTCATCTTCATAATAACTACAGTTCTCATATTGCAGTAAATGTGAGAAAAACTCATTCAGTTATAGAAGAAACCTATTTTATGTTAGCTCTACACAAACACACACACATCAGCCGGTTATAGTGGCTTTCTGAGCACACTTAACCTGCTTAGAAACAGCAGCCAATTCTTCCTCAGATCACATTCTACTGTCTCAACAACTGAATACCACAAAGAGCAGTGTTCTGTTAGATGTACAAAAGGAGCTGACCTTTGACTAAACAATAGTGACTACTAAGACATTCAGGACAGACTGACCTATACCTAAACAACAACACACAGTCGCTCTAGGACAGACTGACTGAGGGCTAAACAATAACAACACCAACAAGCACAAACAAGATGTTGAATTGATATAAATCCCTTAAATGAGAAGAAATAGTGTTGGTTATTTAAAGCCCCTAACAAACGACATCTAGTGCTGTTGTACATTCAGTTAAGTTTGTTTAACTTTTTATCTCATTCAGAGGGCACT
The DNA here is from genome assembly GCF_006345805.1 of Octopus sinensis. Classification (NCBI taxonomy): domain Eukaryota; kingdom Metazoa; phylum Mollusca; class Cephalopoda; order Octopoda; family Octopodidae; genus Octopus; species Octopus sinensis. The sequence goes on along the minus strand of NW_021835178.1, from coordinate 7,776 downwards.
GTCCATTCCAGGCATATATTCCTTCAAAACCAGGGAAATATGGAATTAAAATTTGGGCAATATGCGACAGTGAAACATCTTATGCCTGGAAAATGCAAATCTACACTGGAAATTTCCCAGTAAAAGGGAGCGAGACAAATCAAGATTCAAGAGTTGTTGAAGACCTTGTAAAAGAACTTGAAAATACTGGTCGCAATGTAACATGTGATAATTTTTTTTACAAGTCTAGGATTGGCTCAAAAGCTGCTTAGCAAGAAAGAAAACTCCTTCAATTGGAACAATTAGAAAGAACATGGTTGAACTTCCAAGTGCTTTCACAAATGGAAAAGAAAGAGAAATCAACAGCACAATATTTGGATTTCAAAAGGATTCTATGATCCTATCTTATTGTCCCAAGAAAAATTATTTTGTCACACTTATGAGTACAATGTACTCTCGGCCTTCAATGGATTCAGAAAGTGCTGAAAAGAAACCTGAAGTTAGGGGTAGATATTTTCAAGAAACAACTTGACCTCTTGCTGTCCACAGTCCCAAATGAACCAAGATCACAGCAAGAGAATCGGAAGTGGGCAGCAATAATGAACTCCTGCCCTCACCAAAAACCAATCACAAAAGAATGGCCTTTGAAAATGGTGACAATACTGGCTGTGCCCCAGCATGGCCACAATCTTTGAGTTGAATCACTTAAAAGAATAAAAGATTAAATGAAATGTTTAAAATGTTTATCTTTTATGTGATACAAAAATACTGGAAGCAGTGGACAATCCCAGAATGGAAGTTCACTTCATCAAGTGTCATAACCAATAGGATGGTCATGTCCTCTGACCTGATGAGTTCTTGGTTCCAATAAAAGTGCTTCATGTGTCCTTGAACATCAGTAATGTTTACTAGGAGCATCACACATTGAAGCAGAAGCAAACGGAGATCTGTATTGAGGAACAATACCCTGCAGTTTGAGAAAATTTAAATTGCCTATGAAATAGTGAAACATAAAGCCAGGAAAGTAGTGGGTGTTGTGCATGATAAAGGATCTGGGAAAGTTCTCACCTGCACAGACTGCGGCCACGTTACACTGCTAAAGGCCAAATTTGTTATTCATAAAAGGGTCACATATCAGAAGGCCAACATGGAATCCCGATTATATGTATACAGCCCTAACAACCCCAAGATGTTCACTGATGTCCTTTATGTCCAGTTATGCTTAACTATTACTGCTGCTGTTACTGTTGGGTGGAAGCACTGATGAAGAGATAAGACAAAATTCTGTGCCATTTTGGGGCCAGCATAGCTTTATGGCTGAACCACTCACTTTGCAACCACATGGTCTCAAGTTCAGCACCACTGCATGGCACCTTGAGCAAGTGGCTTCTCCTACAGCTCCTGGCTGACCAATGTCTTGTCAGTGAACTCAATAGACAGAGACCATGTGGAAGTCTGTTCTGCTTGTGTGTGTGGGTGTGTTTGTGTGTGCACATACATACATGTGTGTCAGTGTGTGTTTGTATTCCCTCTTGATTGATAACAGGTGTTTTTTTTACACCCCTGTAACTTATCAGTTTGACAAAAGAGATTGATAGAATAAGTACCAAAACTTAAAAATAAGTTCCCAGGTACAATCTGTTCAACTAGACCCCTTCAAAGTACCCCAGTATGGCCACAGTCCCCAATCAGCCATCCTAGATTTTTGTCTCTCCACAAACTCGGTTACAAACTTTCAACAAATTAGCATGGCCTCCACCCCTCACAACTGCCCTTCCACTTCCCCTCAGCTACTCATGACCTACTCATTTCTCTTCCTCTCATCCTCCTTCTTCTGCCCAACATACCCATGGCTCAATACCCAATGCTATGCCCAGTCCTTCCTCCCCAGAATATTATTGTCCCTCTGAAGTCTGGTCACGGACACTGCTCCATCCTCCAGACTTTAGCAAGTAAAAAACACACACAACACATCACAGAGTACATCACTTAGTCTCATCCACAAGTCAGGAATGTCTTGACTCTCAATTCCCAATACCTAGAATAACTGCATAAATGATGCCAAAAACAATGAATGTGTGAAGAATGGTTGGGAAGAACTAGTTTAAACCATAGTAACCTTTCTTATTTTGCATATTCCAATCCACTTATTGGAAAAACTCTTAGACTAAATTAGAGCCAATAGTTAATTCCAAAATTTGGAATAAATGCCTGTTGCAAAGTTTAATGTAGTTTATAAGTGAATGGTCCTTAAATTCCAAAACTCCAAAATATTGGAGCTACTATTAATTCTAAGCAAAGATATTCTGTGCATTTAAACTCATTTCAGTATGAAAAACAGTAGATCTGCTTCTCTCGCAGAACATATGCACTTACTTTAGGAAAAAAAAAATATAGCTTGGTCTGTCATTGGCTCACGTCCTCCATGCCTATTTCTTTACTACCCACAAGGGGCTAAACACAGAGAGGGCAAACAAGGACAAAGGGATTAAGTCGATTGCATTGACCCCAGTGCATAACTGGTACTTAATTTATCGACCCCAAAAGGACGAAAGGCAAAGTCGACCTTGGCGGAATTTGAACTCAGAACGTAACGGCAGACAAAATAACGCTAAGCATTTCGCCCAGCGTGCTAACGATTCTGCCAGCTCGCCGCCTTCACGTCCTCCATAACATGGCCATGTTGGTTATGTTTGAAGGAATCTGTACAAAACCTACCACATAACCCCACACAATTAAACAAGCAGCACAACGCTTTCTCTACATGTGTCCATAAATATTTTAAATCATTTAAATTCTCCAAGTTTTATTGAGGTAAAACAACGACTGATTTCCAATGACAGAGTTTTGACATCGTATGAGCTTAATTACATTCACTACGTCCACATTATCCTCATATCCTTTTTGTATTTTTCTTTTACAGATTCCCATTTTTTCCATTAATTCATATTTAGCGAATCCCCCCTAGATTATAATTAATTAAACACTAAATGAACACCACTAGGTCCTCCATTCTAATGCTTATGGGGTTATAGTCAGCTCCAGTACATATCCAAGCACTGGCTTCATCAGTTTCCATCCAGTCTCCTCGGCTGATGTTTGTGCCGAAAGTACTGGCTATTAACATATACACTGTACTTTAACATGTATAAGGAAACCCCTCATTTTTGGGGCTTAAAATTTTGGAAAAAGGGTTTTGAAAGGGATTATAATACTATCCATCATCATCATCATCATCGTTTAACGTCTGCTTTCCATGCTGGCATGGGTTGGTTGGTTCAACTGGGGTCTGGGAAGCCCGAAGGCTGCACCAGGCCAGTCAGATCTGGCAGTGTTTCTACAGCTGGATGCCCTTCCTAACGCCAACCACTCCATGAGTGTAGTGGGTGCTTTTTATGTGCCAGACGAGGCTGGCAAACGGCCACGCTCGGATGGTGCCTTTTACGTGCCACCGGTACAGAGGCCAGGCGAGGCTGGCAACGGCCACGATCGGATGGTGCTTTTTATGTGCCACCAGCACGGAGGCCAGTCAATCCATGCATAAGAAACTCCCATATTTTTTTAACCTAGTTTTTGACAAAACAGGGTTCCTTATACATGTCAAAATACAGTAATTAATTTAACTTATAAGATTTTTTCACTATATATCATCCTTTGTCTATTCTTACTATATTTTCTTCATTTTTGGACCCTATAATTTCACTCTACTGAAAATTAGTAAAAAAAAATGTCTCATTTATATTTATTTGTCATTTAAAAATTTTATTATTATATTCTTTTACTCCCAATGAGCATACATTTTCATTAACACTACAAAATTCTGTCAGAGTATACATCGTCTAACCTCTTTCGACAAACATGCCCTCGCTATACTGACAAGCATAGAAAAATATATATATATATATCATCATCATCATCATCATCGTTTAACGTCCGCTTTCCATGCTAGCATGGGTTGGACGGTTCAACTGGGGTCTGGGAAGCCAGAAGGCTGCACCAGGCCCAGTCTGATCTGGCAGTGTTTCTACAGCTGGATGCCCTTACTAACGCCAACCACTCCGTGAGTGTAGTGGGTGCTTTTTACGTGCCACAGACGAGTCTGGCAAACGGCCATGATCAGATGGTACTTTTTATGTGCCACCGGCACAGAGACCAGACGAAGCTGGCAACGGCCACGGTCGGATGGTGCCTTTTACGTGCCACCGGCACGGAAGCCAGTCAGGGCAGCGCTGGCTACGGCCACGTTCGGATGGTTCTCTTACGTGCCACCAGCACTGGTATCACAGCTACAAATTTCACTGATGTTGATAGATTACGATTTTGATTTTTACTTGCTTCAATAGGTCTTCACAAGTGGAGTTTTGTGTCCCAAGAAGGAATATATACATTCAAAATGTGACTGCGTGTGTACCGTTGGCGATTTTTTTCCCTCTGTCTTCCCTTCTCTGGATCTTTCCTTCTCCTATGTTTCTGACGAAGAGCTCCGCTCGAAACGTTCCTTCTTTCCTTAGCGTCCAATAATACTATATTTGTTCCACGTCCTCGCGTTGTTGTGTTTTTTTGTGCTTTCTTGTTTGGATTAATTAAATATATATATATATATATACACACACACATATATATATCTTCTACTCTAGTGCATCTACTATTTTGTCTTTACTTCACATTGTAATACATTATTCTTACTCAACCCTAATTCACTCTCTATTCAATAATGGAACTGCTAACTTCTACTGATCCCTGCCATGGGTTACCATCAAACATTCTCATTTGAAACTCCTAATGGACCTTACCTACAACTTTATAATTTATCTGATCATGGAACTGCGTAACACATCCATTTCACTCTGATTTTTTGACAAACTTCACTGCATTAATGTCCTCAATTCAAGATATTTCTTCATGTTTTTTTTTTTTAATATTTTTCTAACTTCTCCCTCTCTGATGATGGTATACGTAGCTCATGGAATATCACGATCCACATGCTTGACTATTCTAGAAACAACTGTGACTACCTGATTATATTCCTTGTCTAATATTTTTGAGCAATCCCAAATGTTTTGATTTTTTGTTTCCCCACCTCCCGTCCCATTTTAATCTATATCCACCCGCTCAAAGAGAAACCACTTCTAGCCACCTCTGACAGTCAATCTCAACACCACACTTTTTAATTGCAGTTCAAGCCAGAGTTTTAGTGGTAAACCAAACTGAGCACTTACACTACGTTGGCGAAAACTCTTATTATATTAATATTTATTATTATTATTATATTAGTATAAAGATATAAATGAAACTGC
>NW_021835177.1:37500-44819 GCF_006345805.1 Octopus sinensis | reverse complement strand
ATTTTATTTAGGAAATTCTTGTAAGTAGAATATATTTTGAAATTATTTCAGGCAAGTGTCTTAGTATATATTATTGTGGACAGGATGGATAGTAATGTGGAACTAATTCAAAGTTGCTAAAATATAAATCATTAGTTAAGGAGACACGGGTAAAAGACTTTAGCTATAAAATTAGTTCTTACTTGGTGTATCATCAGGTTTTTTATCGTCGAGAGATTTCTGGAGATGAAACGGTTCTGTGAAAAAATAGAAATAGCATCATATAAATAGAACTTCAGGGTTTATAATCGATTAGAACTTAAAACAATGCAATAGATGACAACATATTCGGACAGGTATCATTGCCAACATACCATCTCACCCCTTAGGAATCTTCTAGAAGGCGCTTCAATCCAGTCAAAGGATTTTTGAACAATATCAGACAATACAACTTTGCATTTCAATTGACATCTTTTGGTGAATCTAAGAAGATAGATAAACATGAATTTACGCCGATCGTCAAGTTCAATGGAAACTCTACCCCTCAATGGTTCCCTGGTACCCGCGAATGAACAACCACAGTTCGTCTAAAATACTATATAGTGATGTAGGACAAGAAACCCGACGTGTGGTGTCAAATTTCCGATGAGTGGTCGTGTTAGACACAGCGCACACTGCTGCAAATGAGAGTATATCCACTGACAGCTTTTCGGTACGTTCAAATCACACAAAACCACACCTCCAATTTGCATGACAGGTTAGGCCGAAACACTCCAAACGGACACATAGCATGTTGCTTAGTCGAATTAGCCCAGCATTTACTCACAAATGTTTTGTTGTCAATGTTGCACTTTCCCATATCACTGTTTCAAAAATGACTCGAATTATTATATACCAACTTTCCCGTTTTTTCCCCAGCAATGCCGGTATGTCTGCAAGTACACACACACACACACATATATATATAATATATATATATATATATATATATATATATATATATACACACACATATTTCTACATATATATATATATATATATATATATATATAGTAGCCTAGATTCGTTTGTACATGACTGCAACGCTTTGGTCCACCGTTTCAACTTTGAACCAAGACCCGCCGAGCCAACCTCACTCGGGCGAATCCATTGCCCTTCGCCACCTCCGCCGTAGTCGTGATGACATTGTCATCAAACCGGCGGACAAAGGCCGGGCAGTGGTAGTGTGGCGCGCGGACCTATACAGGGAGGAAGCGCTCAACCAGCTTCAAAATCCACTCTCTATCGCCCCTCCCCTCCGATCCCACCTCCTCCTACCAACAACGAGTGTCCTCCACCATCCACGACCTCATCTCCTCCTCCGCTTCCCCCCTCACGCCCCACCAACCTCATCGTCCGCACACCCCGCACCTCCACCATCTACTTCCTTCCAAGATCCATAAACCCTCTAATCCTGGCCGTCCATAGTCTCTGCCTGTAATTGCCCCACTGAATCATCTCCCTATACCTCGACCGCATCCTGTCCCCTTAGTCGCAGCCCTCCCATCCCACATACACGACACCAACCACGCCCTCCGTCTCTTCAATTCCTTTTCCTTCCCTTCCAGCCCCTCACACCTCCTCTTCACTTTAGATGTAAAATCCTGTACACAGTGATTCCCCACAATGACGGTCTCCTAGCCCTCCAACACTTCCTCGACGTCGTCCGGACCCACCCCCAGCAACCCCACCCTTCTCGTTTGGCCGAGCTCGTCCTCACCCTCAATTGCTTCACGTTCGCCGGGGAAACGTACCAACAGGTGTCCGGGGTCGCGATGGGAACTAGGATGGGCCCCAATTTCGCCAATCTCTTTCTTGGCTACATTGAGGCCCAAGTGTTCTCCCAGTTCTCTGGGCCGACCCCGAACTATACGGTCGCTATATCGACGACTGCGTAGGTGCCACCTCCCTTTCCCGTGAACTTCTCTGCCAATTCATCTCTTTCCTTTCCAACTTTCACCCCTCCCTTCAATTCACCTCCACCATCTCCAACACCTCTGTCAACTTCTTGACATCTCTCTCCGCATCGATCACCCCTCCAGATCTCTCACCACCACCGCCTTTTTTAAAACCTACGGATTCCCCACCTCTATCTCAACTTCTCTTCCTCCAACCCTTCCACACCAAACGAGCCATCCCCTACTCCCAGTTCCTCCGCCTCCGACGTTTGTGCAGCCGCGACCAGGATTTCGAGACCCAATCTCAATACCTGGCCCGCATGTTCAGACTCCGAGGTTACCCACCATACTCCTCTCTGATGCCCTCACCCGCGCCCGTCGCATCGACCGCACTACCGCCCTGTCTCCTTCCCCCCGCCCACCCCCAATCGCACCCCCTTCCCCCTCCTTTTCCACCCCTCTACCCTACCCCTTCGTCGCAAAGATACTACGTGCTTCCGTCGCCTCCAGCTTCGCTTTCTTGATCCACCCACCGCCCATTTTCCCTAACCACCCCTGTCCTCTTTCAAACGAGCCCGCAATCTGCGTGACCTCCTGGTCCACAGCACCCTTCTCCTTCCCCCTCAGCCCCACACGGATCATTCCCTGCTCTAGATCCCGCTGCAACACTTGCCCCTTCATCACCAACACCACCGCTGTCACCGGCTCCAACCTGCACACTGTACGCATTAGGCACTCTTTTACGTGCCCTCGTCTGGCCTTATTTACTGCATTAAATGCAACCTATGCGGGATGCTGTATGTAGGACAGACGGGACGCCGGTTGTCCGACCGTTTCACTGAGCACTTAAGGGACGTTCGCCTACACTCTCTTTCTCCCGTCGCACGCCACTTCCGCTCGGCGGCCATTCCTAGATGACATCTCAGTGTTTGGTCTCGCCCCCACCAAGGTCGCCCACTTCCAGGCTCCACTTGGAGCAACGCTACATCTTCACCCTACAAACTACCACCCCACACGGACTTAACACAGCTCCCTCCTCTTGAGATCTTTTTTTTTTTTTTTTTTTTTTTTTTTTTGCACACCACCCACACACACCCACCCACCTGCCTCCACACGCACACACCCACCCACCTACCTCCCACACACACCAACCACCTACCTCCCACACGCCTGTTCACACACACACATACGTAACCCATCTACGTACATACCTTCACACATTTAATCACACAACTTACAGACATACTAGCACACACTAACATACAAACCAACATGCACATACACACACACATACATACATACGCACACACATACATACTTACACACACACACACACACAGACATACATACACACATACACAACACATACATACGCACACATACATACACACACACTCACACACACACACCGCACGTACATACTTCACCACAACACATGCAAACATACATCTAGGCACATACATACATACTTGCCCACACATGCACACCCTTACACTGAATGCACCACACATACACCTTTTTGCATCCAGGCAGCCCCCCCTCTTTTCTGCTTCCGGTTTTGGCTGATGGATCCTCGGTTCCGCGTAGCGGGGTGCGAGGGCCTTTGCGCTCGCGCGCCTTGGCGCGCGCTGGGGGGCTTGGTCGGCCCCTTGGGCTTGCGTTGTACTGCTTGTGCATTGTGTGCGTGAGCGCGCTTTGTGCGTGTGGGCGTGCTTCGGATGTGCGCGTACGAATGTATGCATACATACCCACACACTCGCATGCATCCCTACCCACATACATACACGCACACCTACTCACACACACACATACACACACATACTGCACACACACACACATACATACATACACATACATACCTACTTCAGACATACACACACACAGACATACACCCATACACTCACACTCACACGCATACACACACACACATACACACGCACACGTACACATACACACACACACACACACCTACATACATACATTACACTTGTATACACACACACTTACATTCATACACACACCAACCTACACAGCCATACCCTCACTCAGACACACACATCTACCTACACACACACACACTAACACACACGGACACACACCCAGACATACATACATTACACACACACGCCTACACACATACATACACACATACATAACACACACAAACATACACATGTACACACATACGCACACACACATATACTCATACACATGCACACACACATACATACATACATACACCCATATACATACATACACACATACCCACATACTCCTATACGCACATACACACACAAAGACATACACACTTACACACTCACACAAACATACACACACACATACTTACACACACACTCACCTGCACGCGCACACACAGCATGACAAACACCCATACACTCACACTCACATACGCACACACCAACATAAACACGCACACGCAACACACACCTACACTCCCACACACATACACACGCACCTACATACACACACGCACGCATACACACGCATACACACATACATACACACGTACACACACACCCACATACACATGCATACACACACACACACAAACATGCAGGACACACCCAGACATACACACATACACCTATACACACACGCCCACACACCTACATACACACACATATACACACGCCCACACACCTACATACACACACATACATACACACACATACACGGACACACCCACACATACTTACATACATACACCTATACACACACGCCTACACACCTACATACACACACATGCATACACACACACACACATGTACGCACATACACACACACATATACGCACATACATATATACCCACACACATGCACACACACACACACACACGCACATGCATGCATGCATGCACACGCGCACACCTACATGCATACACACACACACACGCACGTACACATACATACATACACACACGCATGCATACACCCATACACATACATGCATCCGACACACACATACATACACACTCACACATACATACACACACACACACTCACTCACACACCTGTATGTACGCGCACACACATGCACATACACACACTTCCCCACACCCACACGTACATACATACACACTCACACACATACACACACACACACACACACACGGACATACATCTATGCACACACATACATACACACATACTCACATACATTCATCGGACACACTGCCACCCAGACATACACACAGACACACTCACACATCCACACACATACATACTTACGCGCATACTCGCAGGCACGCCCACACACGCACTTGCGCCGGCTCGCGCTGCATACGCGCTGCATACACCTCGCCCTTGGACCTGACGAGACCTCCCGCCCGTTCCTGGGACCGTCGCGTGTCGTTGGGTTTTCCCACGCCTGTCTCCGCGGTACCACTCTTCCATCTTCCCCTCAGCTGGAGTCCTTTTTCCTTAAACCCCCCCTTTTTTCGTTACACACACGCGCACACATATACACACCTTGCCTATATATATACATCACTCTCACACACATTCAATCTACTCGCCATTAATACCACCACGACACTGCACACACACACACACTACTACTCAACACACGCTGGCACGCTACATACGCCCCCACCCCTTCCCCTCCCTCCCTTCCTCCTTCCTTCTTTTTCTTACTACTGACCTCCCTTCCTCCTTCCTTCTTTTTCTCACTACTGACCTCGTCTGCTAGCTGACCACTAGTCTCGCCTACCCCACACGCCTACACACAGACGCACACACTAACACACACTATATATTTTTTTTTTTTTTTTTTTTTTTTTCATCTCGCCTCACACACACACACATACACACACGCACACACTCACACATACACACACATCTGTTGGGTTACCAACCTTGTCTCCACTCTTTTGCCTTTAAAAACCCACTTGCTCTTGTTTCGTCAACATCCGCCTTTCACCATGTGCAACTCGTAAACACCAGTCGTCTTTCTCTTTCCCTGTTGCCCGCTCTGGGATCTTTCTTCCTCTCTCTTCCTTCTTTATGTTTCCGACGAAGAGCTCCGCTCGAAACGTCATACCTCCCTGCTTCCATCTCCTGAGCGCCTATTATTAATAATAATACTGTAATTGTTCCTGTTGTTGTTTTTTTTTGTTTCCCTTTTGGATTAAAATTATATATATATATATATATATTAATATTTATATAGAGACACACACATGTATATATATAGTTAAATTTAATCCAAATAAGAAAGCACAAAGAAACACAACAACGCACGGACGTGGAACAAAGATAGTATTATTGGACGTTCAGGAAAGAAGGAAAGAAGGAGGGTTTAACGTTTCGAGCGGAGCTCTTCGTCGGAAACATACGAGAAGGAAAGATCCTGAGAAGGGAAGACAGAGGAAAAAAGATCGCCAACGGTACACACGCGCACACATTTTGAATGACCGTAAGGAAATGGGTGAAGAAAAGTTCTTTCAAAGACAGGAGAGTGGTAGAGGAGGAAGAATGTGTGTGTAAGTGTGGTTATGTGCGGACGCGGAGGTCTGCGTGTGCGTGTGTGTGTATGTGTGTATGCGTGCAAAGTTGACACGTGTGTGTGTGTGTGCGTGTGTGTGCGTGTGTGTGTGTATGTGTGTGTGGTTTGGGCTGTTAATCTTTGCATGGTGTAGGGCTAGTAGTTTAAGGTCAAGGAAGAAGGAATGGGCGTGGCTCCTTTTGTCTCTACCCCAGTCAAGTAGTAGGTAATGCTAGTTTGAAGTATGTGCGTGTGTGCGTGTATGTAATGTATCGTGGTGTGTTTTGTTTGTATTGTGTGTGTGTGTACGTATGTGTGTGTGTCAGTGTGTGTATGCGTAGAGTTTGGGGTGTGTGTGGGAATAACTGTGCTTTAATTAGAGTATGTGTGAGTGTGTGCTTGTACGTGCGTATATGTGTATACATGATGTATAATTGTGTGCGTGTATGTATAATTGTGTGCCGAGTGTATGGGATGTATATGTGTGTTCATTTGTGTGTGTGTGTGTGTGTGTATGTATGTGCGTGTTTCTGATGTGCATGTACATGTGCGTTTGTATGTGTGTGTGTAAGCGTATAGTGTATATGGGTGTGTACGTGTATCCGTGGGGTTGTGAGGTTTGGGTATGTGAATTAATTGCGTGTGTGCGTGCGTATGTGTGCGCATCTTTTTGCGTGCGTGTGTGTGTGTATCTGTATGTATATACGTATGTGTATGTGTGTGTATGCGTGTAGGCATATATTGTGTGTATGTATAAGTATCGGCGCGTATATGTGAATTTGTGCGTGCGTGTGCGTGCGTGTGCTTGTGTGCGTGTGTGCGCTTAAGTGTGTGTATGTGCGTGTTTGTCTGTGCCCATTTGTGTATTAGTGCGTGCGTATCAGTATGAGTATTGTTTG
>NW_021835177.1:0-32500 GCF_006345805.1 Octopus sinensis | reverse complement strand
GACTTACCGTTTTTGATTTCTCCTCCATTTTTCCTATTCTTGAATCTTGATGAAGAATCACGATCGTCAGAACGAGAAGAACCCCAAAAGCTATGAGAGAAGAAATGGAATAACGCTGCGAAATATTCCTGGACAGTTGTGCGAAATCCATTCTGGTGACAGTTGTCGGTCGTAAGTGATACTTCGTGTGGCTTCAACAAAAAATCGAGATGCGAGGTTTAAGCTGAAGACCTGTAACTGAATTCCACGTATTTATTGAGCGCACAACAACCCAGCTCTGGCATAGATCTCATCGTAAATTTATGAACCAATGCGATTGGTGGAACTGTAAAAGCGGGTGTGAACTTGTCTGGCAGGTTTAATTATTGGAAAGAGATGGTTTGATATTGTCACACAATAATTAGCAAAATATTTTGATGAATGAGAGACACGTGTAAAGTGAAATGATTCCTGTTTCTGGATATATTATGATATATTTATTTACTAATGTTGTTATTTAATTTTATTTGTTATTCTTGGGAAACTGTTTTAATATTCAGTGTGGGAAGTATTTCGTTCAACCAACAAATACACAGACACATTCACACACACACACTGACACACACTGACACACACACACACACACACACACAAGCACACACTGACACAAACACCAACACACACACACACACACACTGACACACATACACACACTGACATACAAACACACACGTTCACACTGACACACACACACTGACATAAACATACACACACACATACACTGACACACACACTGACACACACTGACACACACGGCCATACACACACACACACTGACACGCACACACACTGACATACACACACACTGAAAAACACATACACATTAAAACACACACACACTGACATACACACACACACACACTGACAAACACACTCACACATACAGACACACGCACACACAGACAACCACACAAACTGACACACACACACACACACACACACACACAGACTGACACACACACTCACACACACTGACACACTGACACACACACACACAAAAACTGACACACACACACACACAGAGAAGAAAGATGCGGACCCGTACGACCGACCGCAGTTACTAATGGGGCACAAGGTTGAAGTCAACTCCTCTAGCGAAGTATTTATCAAAGAGAAATACCGAAGGGAGGTAACTCACGACAGACTCCAGCCTGGCGCTCTAATGGCGTCACTTACTCGTTGTTGTTGACTATGTTTAATTTAAAGCTATAGCTTTAAGTTTGTCCAGAAATTCCCCTCTTCGGTATTTTCTCTTGATAACGACTGAACTGGAACCCGATAGGGAGCAGCACTGGACTGATATGCTGTTTTTGCAGCTTCCTGCACTGAATTTGCGTTTAGAGTTTGAAATATGCCATTAGCACATTTTAACGAACCTAAAAATTGCTTATGCCTAATACTGAGCGCTAATACTGTTCACTGGAAACGCCATGTTGAATGTTTCCATATATTCATTTGTCAATTAGCATTTCGTGCTTTCATATTACTTAATTATTATTCTTTTTCTCTAGCTTTTTCACATCGAGCATTCTTATGGCACGCAATTAATCGGACAAAAAACGTGCTGCCACCCACAGATCCCTCTTTCCACGGATCCTTCGTTTATCTGGCAGCCATTCTACAAACTCCCACATACAAGGAGCAATCATGCTGGGTATAGTGTGAAAGACTCAACATGTTGCACTGATTCCACCTAATGTATATTTTATAAGTCGTCTTCCTTTCCTTACTAAGTCGTTTATGTGTGTTACAGTTATTGTATGCATGTATCTCGAAGCAAGTTCCTCTTCTGCGAGTTTCATAGTTTTATGTTACAGACGGAGATAATTTGTTGAACTTGATGTTTTGTGGTGTTGCTGTAGATTCGATTGATGCTGTGTGTGTGTGTGTGATTTTTGTAGAGAAGCGGGAATATGTGAATGTTGATTGAAAATAGTTAATCGTGGGACGTGTACTTGTACCCTTGTCGAAAGTGTTTCGTGAAAGCTTCAATGTGTTAGTAACCTGATAAGTAGTTAGTTAGTCAACAGTTTGTGGTATTTCTTCAGTGAAGATCAAATATGCTTTATTAGACAATATCCGCGATTGGATTGCAGAGGTTTCATCGCATCGATTATAGTTACAATGATACGTATGGGAGTATTTTTTTTATTAAACCATTAGTGATGTTAGTTATAAGCTTTTATCGTGTTTTTTGAAGATTGATCATGAAAGGGTGATATATTTGTACGGAGGTGTTTCATTTGGGGATTGTTTTCATTTTAAGACGGAATACAACACACATTTAACGAATCATTTTATTTGAACTTTTAAATTTGATAAACTGAACACATAAAATGTATTCTAGAATCATTCCCTGAGGATTACATCGTTCTGTTAAGCTATTTGTCACATTCTATGACGTCTCTGTTGTTTCGTTTTGAATATTTTCTGAAAACTTGTAGCAGCAATTTAATTAACGACATATATTAGTTGGATAAAATACTGCGAAACATAATTACAAGAAACGTATATGTTGCTTTATTATATTATATTTTATGATTCGCCGACATAAATTTTCATATAGAAACGAATGTAAATTTCTATTCAATATTACTGCACACAACACAGGTTAATTCTCGACCATTGACATACGGTGGACATGGCAATGAACCACAAGCAGCCTGAACAATATGCAGCAGAGCTCCATTTCGTTCTGTAACCTGCTGGATCAGCTTCTGGAGCATAGTCCACACACACATATTCAAGTCTGCCCTTATGTACAGAACTCGCGGTCATCAAATATCCCGAATACTCAGCTGTCCAACCAGCGTAACACTTTGTCCTGGCGGGTAACATCATAACAACAGCAGGTTTTCGTGTCAAACAGACAGCACACGGAACGTTGTGATCATGAATTGATTCAGCGTTGGCAAAAGAAAAGAGTTTATTAGTTGGGTAAAAAGTTAGTTCATATTCACTGCCAAAATGTGACCACCTTCTTCAACTTCTGTCGTATAATTGGCCCAAATGGGATCGTTGGGTAGACATAAGAGATTACTTCCGCCACCTGTGTCGCCGTACCATTGTCCACCAGCCACACCTTGAATTAGTAAGAATAAATCAATTAAAAAAGATATTAAGCAAAATTATATACGAAATAACGGAAACATTCATTACAATTTTTCACTTAAAAGAAGTCATGCTTAGTCACGTGTGAACGAATTGTAGTGTATATATGTTAGTGTTTATATGAGTGTAAACTGTGTGTTGCTGAATCGTAACTGTACATATACCTTCTCATATATATAATATATATTATATATATATATATATATCTATATATATATATATATATATATATATAATATATCTAGATATTATATATATATATATGTATATATTATATATATATATATAATATATATAATATATATATATATATATATAGATATTATATATAATGTATGTATATGTATGTTATATATTATCGTAGTAAGCAACGAGGATATCCAAGATAATGCGGCACGATTGTTTTCATGTCAACTCCATTTATATTATAATATATTTTTGTGTAATACGGGTAAGTTTTTGTGGTTACGACGTGGATATTTGTATGTTTGCATGGGGTAGGTGTTTTTTTTCGGTGGGTGTCAATAGATGGAGAAATAAAAGAATATTTCATAACGCATGCACTCGTGTTTATCCGAAATGGAAAAGATGTTCACGTGTGAACGGATATATTTTGATGGTGGAAATTGTAGGAGGTTTGAGTAGGACAATAGGGGAACGACGAGTCAGATGGAGAAGTGGTGGGTAACCGTCGATGAAATGTTGTTTAGTCGATCATACGAGAGTCAGTGGCTAAACCACTCGTTTAGACTCGACAAATCAGCTTACATAGACGTTATGATCACACAACTTTATTTCATCAATAATACACAGAAACGAGTGTGGAGGAAAAATTGTGAGGTTCAGTGATGGCTTAGTGCTTAAGATGAATGGACGGCGGAGTGGGCGACCGATAAAGGATACGTGTATGGTTACAGAGAGCAGATTCAGAGCATTTTTAGGGATTGTGAGGTTGATTGGGGAAGAGGTTGTAGCAGCAGTTTTGAATTGGAAGTGTCGTAATTACCTTACAATATATACTGGATAATTAATGAGGTGATGTTGTGCATGAAAAGAGCAAGGTTTTAGCGATACGACTTCGTGAGGCGGAGAAGAATAGAAGTGCATTCTGTACTCTGTTCTGTTCTCTCACAATATTTTAGTCTCTCTCTATTTTCCTTAATGAATAAAGTCCTTAGCTTTTTCCATCAGTTACAGTATGGTGGCTTGTCCAGTCCTCATTCTACAATTGTGCGTTCATTCATTAATCGTTTACAGTCACTGTCATCAATTCTAATATACTCTATTCAATTTAGCCAACACCTGCGATCATTGGGCACTCTAGTTAATGATAGTCACGTGGCACTTTCAGTCCTGGTCACTCATGTACAATACCACATCCGTAGCCTGTACACTTGATCACCAGTTAGCAGCCTCGGTATTTAATATCCTACAATCCAAAGCTGGTCAGCCAGAAATTCTGGATCGCCATGGTGGATTTTAGTCCAGCTCCTGTCTGTAATTTATCGTAGAGATATCTATATTCTGTGGTTAGACAACATCCTTTTCACTTGGTCCGTAGTAGACAACATACAATATTCTGATTTGACCAAATACCTACAAAGGAGTAAGCAGTCTTGTGTAGTGTCTGTTTAGTCTACAGGTATAGACGTTTGAAACGTGACATATCATAAAAGGATTTGAGAATGTTTATGTCAGACACACCGACAAAGGTGAGTGTGTGTGCATGTGCGTGAGGAGAGGGTGAGAGAGAAAGAGAGGCAACAAAAGAGAGAATGAGAGGTATAAAAAGAGAACAAGAAAAAACAAAAAGAGAATGAGAGGTCAGAAATATAAAGTATCAAACCGTCATATACAAGTTTTTGAATAAGGAGGACAAGTTGTTCTGCCCCACCGGGTATACAATGATCCGAGACCGGTTCTGCGAAATTAAAATGAATAATGTAGTTTAAAAGAAAGAATTGGGGGATCATTTACAAAGTAGGATGTTGGATGGGAAGGAATGATGGATAAGAGAGAAATATAGAATTTAAGAAAGAACGAGTGAATGAAAGTCAGAACGAAAGATGTAATAATAAGAATAAATTGTAAAGACAGAAAAAAGACATTTGTCTGTTGAGCCTGTTGGTGACGTTGATGTCAAAGATTTGAGAGATAATCTAAGAATATCAGAATGTGTATCGGTCTCCGCTATGATAGGATGTGTATGTATGATACGTAAACTTGGGTATGAGTATATATACTTCTCAATAGAATAATGATAAAACGCAATAGAATATATGATAAAATATTCGCCAGGTGCGAATATTCATCGGTCAATTACAAATATCATTTTGGAGCTCGGCGCAAATAGGCCATCATAACTACAATATGAAAATAACAACCATACCGCATCATTTGTCGATTTAGTTAAAAGACATCACATCCGGATCTCGAGTAGAGGAGTCCGTTCGATAAATGTATAGCACACCCCACCCATACCGGTGCCAACCAGCAAGAAGCCTGCAAATTAATCTGGGGTGCGTGGGGGGAGCACATAATTGACGGTCTCAGGACACCAAAGCAGATCAAGAAGGAACAACCTTTAATAATTGAGAATTAAAACGTCAAAATTGTTAGATATAATCTGCCTGTAGATATAATCGGTGTCTCCCTCTACGAAATTTCCTTTCTCCGATAGCGTACAGCTCGATATAGTCTTGATACTCCACTACGCAACTGTGGTGCCAGCAACGTCTGCACAGGTGGGATTAGGATACTCTCAATCCCCAGCTTTCGGATTGTATAATGGAGTGAAACCTACTAGGTGTGAGGGTTCGCCTCTTGAAGCTAAGGCTGAATATGAAAGACCACTGTGGCTGCTGTAAGTATATGCAGCAAACAGCTGGGTCAAATACAAATCCTTCCTAAGCAAATTCACCTCATCTTTAGATATATTTGGGGTATAGTCATTTGTCCCGCAAGGAGACTTCAGTGCACACCTTGGCACTGATAACCGTGAGAAGATTGATTGGAAGGAATGTCGTCAGTGAACTTAATGGAGAGGTCATAGCAGCCTTCAGTGCAGATACACACTCTCCTCTCTATGGTAAAGATATTATTTTAAGACAGGGATATTTATAAGGGTGCCTGATATAGAAATACCTGGTGACAGAGGTTTTGATAGATTTCGGTCCTCTTTCACTCTTTGCTGAACGTTCAGGTAAAAGGAAGGGGAGGGGAGTTGTCACTCGGCACTACCTAAATGTCTAAAAACCTGAAATTCCTACAGTCTTCCGAATACTGGAAATTGGTAAATCCAGTGCGACCTACAGAATACAGTTGGAAGCCGCAGTGGATGCTGGGATCAGAAACAAAAATGTGGAGACATTTGCATCCAAATTGAGAGTGACCCGCCTGAATGAAGTTGGCATCGAAATGGATTCGTGATTGTATTATGTTTTTCGGCAGTTCTTCTTCGTTTGAACGCTTATTTGAGCTAAACTCACTTAAAAGTGATAAAGCTGCTGGTGAAAAGCACGTTCGGCTTGATATTTTAGAAACTTTAAATACAGATGGTATTCTCTGAGTGACCCATGTAGTGCTAGGTGGATGGGAACCCTGGAAAAAACACACAAGGCAATGGTAATATGGGGTGACAATCATAATCTTTTCAAATTGAGACCAAGAGTGTATTCTAATTATAGAAGGTCGACACTAGATGTCAGGAAAAGATATGTAGGGAAATTGTCGCGCCCAAGATTACCGTCCTGGACAAGTACACCCGACCAGAGATTCGTTCAAGACTGATCTTCCAGCAAACATTGAATTATTTCCAAGGTTTTATACGCTGTAAACCACGGAAAGCTCAAGATCACGTGCCCTGGGGCATGTTGCGGATGGTTTACCAGGAAGGTGAGTTTAATGGGTAAATACTGGTTGCCATAAAATACTTATATGGATGTTCAAATGATTGCATTTATGAAGAGGGCTTGGTACAATTATCGACGTAGCACTGCATATATACTCATATACACACAATAAATGGCATAGTAATTAAGTAAAACTTTTATTTAGGAAATTATTGTAAAGTAGAATATATTTTAAAATAAATGCAGGCAAATGTCTTAGCCTACATCTTTGTGGACATATGGATAATAATGTGGAACTAATTCAAAGTTGGTGAAATTATAAATCATTTGTTAATGAGTCACGGGTAAAGACTTTAGCTGTAAAATTAGTTCTTACTTGGACTGTCATCAGTTTATCGTCGAGAGATTTCTTGGAGATGAAACGGTTCTGTGAAAAAATAGAAATAGCATCATATAAATAGAACTTCAGGATATATTTATTATCGTTTCGAACTTAAAACAATGCAATAGATACAACATATTCGGACAGGTATCATTGCCAACACTACCATGTCAACCCTTAGGATCTTCTAGAAGGCGCTTCAATTTAGTCAAACGACTTCTTGAACAATATCAGACAATACAACTCTGCATTTCAAATGACATCGTTTGGTGAATCTAAGAAGATAGATAAACATGAATTTACGCCGACGTCAAAGTTCAAGGGCAAGTCTATCCCCTCATTGGTTCCCTGGTACCCGCAAATGAACAACCACAGTTCTTCCAAATTTAATCTATGAGTGATGTAGGACAACAAACCCGACGTGAAGTGTCAAAATTTCCGGTGATGGGCCGTGTTAGACACAGCGCACACTGCTGCAACGGAGAGTATATCCACTGACAGCTTTTCGGTACGTTCAAAAATCACACAAACCCCACCTCCAATTTTGCATGACAGGTTAGGGCCTGAAACACTCCAAACGGACGCATAGCATGTTGCTTAGTCGAATTAGCCCAGCATTTACTCTACAAATGTTTTGTTGTCAATGTTGCACTTTCCCATATCACCTGTTTCAAAATGACTGCAATATATTATATACCCTTTCCCGTTTTTATCCCCAGCAATACCGGGTATGTCTTCAAGTATACACACACACACGCACACATACACCACCACACACACCCACACAACATATACACACACACATTTCTACACATATATATATATACACACTCACACATGTATATTTATAGTTAAATTTATCTAAACAAGAAAGCACTAAAAAACACAACAATGCGAGGACGTGGAACAAATATAGTATTATTTGACGCTTAGGAAGAAGGAAAGGAGGAGGGTTTAACGTTCGAGCGGAGCTCTTCGTCGGAAACATACGAGGAGGAAGACAGAGGAAAAAAAAATCGCCAACGGTACACCACGCCGTCCACATTTTGAATGACCGAAGAAAATTGGGGAAGAAAGTTCTTTCAAAGGCAGGAGAGTGGTAGAAGGAGGAGGGATGTGTGTGTGTAAGTGTGGATATGTGCGTGATCGTAGGTCTGCATGTCCGTGTGTGTGTATGTGCGTATGTGTGCAATGATGACACGTGTGTGTGTGTGTGCATGTGTGTGTGTGTGTGTGTGGTTGTGGCTGTTAAACTTTGCGTGTTGTAGGGTTAGTAGTGTTAAGGTCAAGGAAGAAGGATTTGGGCGTGGCTCCCTTTGTCTCTACCACAGGTCAAGTAATAGGTACTGCTAGTTTGAAGTATGTGTGTGTGTGTGTATGTATATGTATCGTGTGTGTGTATTGTTTGTAGTGTGTATGCATGTGTGTGTGTTCGTGTGTGTAGGCGTAGAGTTAGGGGTGGTTTGGGCGAATAACTGTGCTTTACTTTCTGTATGTGTGCGTGTGTGTATGTGTGTATGTGTGCAATGATGACACATGTGTGTTTGTGTGTGTATGCGTAGAGTTTTGGGTGTGTGGCGAATAACTGTGCGTTTGTGTGTGTGTGTATGTATGTGCGTGCGTCTCACATGTTCATGTAGCTGTGTGTGCGTGTACATGTGCGTTTGTATGTGTGTGAGTAAGCGTATATAGGTGTATATACCTGTATCCATGGGGTTGTGAGTTTTCGATGTGTGCATTCGTGTGCGTGTGTGCGTGCTTATGTGTGCGCATGTTTTTGCGTGCGTGTGTGTGTGTCTGTGTCTATATGTGTATACGTATGTGTATGTGTGTGTGCGCGTGTAGGCATATATTGTGTGGATGTATATGTATCGATGTGTATGTGAATTTGTATATGCGTGTGTGTGTGTGTGGGGGGAGTTGGAGTTGTGTGGGCGTAACGTGCGTGCGTGTGCTTGTGTGCGTGTGCGCGCTTATGTACGTGTGTATAAGTGTGTGCGTATCTGTATGAGTATTGTTCGTTAAAGGTATATGTGGGCATCTGTGCTGGTATGTGTGTATGTACGTGTGGATGCGTGTGTGTGTGCGTGTATTGTGTGCATATATAGATACATATATCTCCGTGATCACCGTTACAGAGTAGGCTATCAGTTGTTGCTACATATCGCTGGTCACAATGCGCTTCGCATTGTTTTAACCTTCAAATGACGCCACCCTGCTGGCTAAGCGAGCGGGCCAACAGAAGAAGAGTGATCACAACAACCCAACTCACTGAGCTTCGTGCAGCATTAAACACTCACGACGCCCAGTCTGGGAATCGAAACCGCGATCCGGCAACCATGAGACCGCTGCCCTAACCCTTGGGCCACTGCGCCTCCACACAGACATATTATACATATATATATATATATACATATATATATATATATATATATATATATATATATATATATATTATATATATATATATGTAGGTCCCGGGGTTTCGGGGTTAACCACAGTAAATAAGGTACTCAATACATAGCAGAATAAATTAATTTATTTTATAGAAGGAGCTTCTACAGGACTAGAACTGTTTCATTCAAAAGAAATCATCAGGAAGCTCCTGATATATATATATATATATATATATATATATATATATATATATATATATATATATAATACATATCAATATATAGGTATACACGTAAATATCACAATATACGTATCTACTTATACGCATACACACACACTAACAAACACATATATGTGAGTGGACATACACTGTATAGTGTCATTGTTCGTGTACAATTGAGCACGTGTGTCTGTGTGCGTGCGTATGTGTGTGTGTTTGTGTTTATTTGTGCGGGTGTTTGTCCGGTGTCTGTGTGTATGTATTTACATTCGTTCTTACATATTGTCATATATAAAACCAACGTGAATTACAGTCAAACATTACGAAACACCGATCTACATTGGCACTCGCACGTTTTATTTTCAGTTGGAAAGAAAAGATTAAAAAAAACTCGCCTCACTTCCGTTCCTGATGGAGAGAATAGATAAATGTGTGTAAATATGTACGTATTCCTATGTGTGCGTGTGTGTGTGTTTGTATGTGTCTGTTTCTGTGCGTGTGTGTAAGTGTACATCTTGATATAATACTTAACACTAATATTACAGGGCTAAACGTTTGCAGCGACAGGGCATGGCCATGCTAGAACCCCACCGTTAAATTTTTCCGTTACGCACTTATTTCCCTCTCCAGGATTAAGTCTGGTGAAAGAGCGATCGGACAGGAGTACAAATACACCCTTCTTTGGTGTTTCCTTGGGATGTGTGTATATGTATGTATATATAGATATAATATATATAGGTGCAAATGGAGAAACATATCTAAATCAATCATCAACCATCAGATAATACCCAATCAATACTTTATTAAACCATTACATAACAGCAATGACATATTAACATAATATATTGCAAATATAACTAGACATGGAAATAGAAATAGAATATACGATTACATCATATCTGACAGATATATATATATCCTATATATATATATATATATATATATATATATATTATATATATAGATAGATAGATAGATATACATAGATAGATAGATAGATAGATAGATAGATAGATAGATAGATAGATAGATAGATAGATAGATAGATAGATATATAAGATAGATAGATAGATATGTATGTACATACATACGTAACTATATATGTGTGTATGTATATATGATATGTATATATATATATATATTGATTGTGTGTGTGGCGTGTGTGTGTGTATACCACACATAGTGTGTATGTATCTATGTTTTATGTATGTGTCTGTTATTGTCGCACCGCTATCGATTCTCAACTGATGTCGGTGTGTTTACGTCCCCGTTAAATCAGCGATCGTCTAGAGATACCGATAGAATGAGCAATAGGCTTACAAGGAATAATTCCTGAAGTCGATTTGTTCTACTGAACGCAGTGCCCTAGCATGGCCGCAGTCAAATGACTGAACGGTTAAAAGAATATATTTATATACAAACACACACCCACAACACACACACACCACACACTACATATATATATATAGATAAATAGAGAGAGAGAGGGAAAGACAGAGAGATACAGTGATAATACACACACGCATATATTTGTTTGTATATATATATCCATATATGTTCAGGCACTAATATATCATATATATGTATATTTATATATACATATATATATGTATATTATATATACAATTATATACGTATATGTATATATGTATATTTAGGTGTGTGCGCCTGTGTGTTCGTGTGTGATTACGTGTGTGATCTTATGTGTGTGTGTGTGCTCCATAGGAACATATGTAAGTGATTCATGCATACATCCTTACATCCATCCATCCATCGGTACATACATACATCCACATATTAATACATACATACGTAAATGCATACATACATACATGCATAATAAATACATAAAGACATACATATATTAACACAAAATCCATGACTTACCGTTTTCGATTTCTCTTTCATTTTTCCTATTCTTGAATCTTGATGAAGAATCACGATCGTCAGAACGAGAAGAACCCCAAAAGCTATGAGAGAAGAAATGGAATAACGCTGCGAAATATTCCTGGACAGTTGTGCGAAATCCATTCTGGTGACAGTGTCGGTCGTACGTGATACTTCGTGTGACTTCAACAAAAGATCGAGATGCGAGGTTAAGCTGAAGACCGTACTGAATTCCACGTATTTATTGAGCGAACAACAACCCAGATCTGGCATAGATCTTATCGTAAGTTTATGAACCAATGCGATTGGTGGAACTGTAAAGCGGGTGTGAACTTGTTGACAGTTTAATTATTGGAAAGAGATGGTTTGATATGTCACACAATAATAGCAAAAATTTGATGAATGAGAGACACGTGTAAAGTGAAATGATTCCTGTTCTGGATATATTATGATATATTTATTTACTAATGTTGTTATTTAATTTATTTGTTATTCCTGGGAAACTGTTTTAATATTCAGTGTGGAAGTATTTCGTTTCAACCAACAAATACACAGACACATTCACACACACACTGACACACACTGACACACACACACACACACACACACCACACACAAGCACACACTGACACAAACACCAAACACACACACACAGACACACACACGCAAACACACTCATACACACATACACACACTGACATACACCACACCAACACACACACCCACACACAACAACACACACTGACACGCACACACAGATCCAATTTGTTACACACACACACACACACACACACTGACGCACACACATACGTATTGACACACACACACTGACACACACACACACACTCGCTGACACACACCGACACACACACACACACACAACACGCTCACAACTGTTTTAATATTCAGTGTGGGAATATTCGTTCAACCCACACAGTAATCGCAAGACTTAATCTAATGAAGTCCGCTGTTCGGATTGGATTCTTCACAAAAGCGTTAATCGGATTAGAAAAGTTTTATGGGAATATCAAATTCAAAACCTACCAATCCCACCACCCCTACATACATACATACATACATACATGCATACATGCATAACATACATACATACATACATACATACATACATACATACATACATACATACATGCATACATACACACTCATGTATATACATACATATATACATACATACATACCCCCATACATACATATATACTTAGATGCACACACATATATATATACATACACACATACGTACATACATACACACATACATACATACATACATGCATACATAGACACTCATGTATATACATACATATATACATACATACATACCCCCATACATACATATATACTTAGATGCACACACATATATATATACATACACACATACGTACATACATACACACATACATACATACATACATGCATACATACACACTCATGTATATACATACATATATACATACATACATACCCCCATACATACATATATACTTAGATGCACATACATATATATATACATACACACATACGTACATACATACACACATACATACATACAGCATACATGCATACATACAACACTCATGTATATACATACATATAACATACATACATACCCCCATACAACCTATATACATAGATGCACACAATATATAGATACATACACACATACGTACATACATACACCATACATACATACATACATACATACATACATACATACACACATACATACATACATGCATACATACACACTCACGTATATACATACATATATACATACATACATACCCCCATACATACATATATACTTACATACACACACATATATATACATACATACACACATACATACACACATACATACATACAAACATACATACATACACACACAATCATACATACATATATACTTTCATACATACATACATACATACATGTATGCATATATTTATACATACTTGTATGTATGTATACATGTATACATGCATGTATGTTTGAATGTAAGTATGTATATATCAATAGACACATATACACATACATACATATATACATACATGCATACATACTTACATCCATACATATATGCTACATACTTACATCCATCTATCCATCCATACATACCACATACATACATGCTACATATAACCTCACGTATATACATACATATATACATACATACATACCCCCATACATACATATAGACTTACATACACACCAATATATACATACATACTACACACATACATACACACATACATACATACAACATACATACATACACACACAATCATACATACATATATACTTTCATACATACATACATACATACATGTATGCATATATTTATACATACATGTATCTATGTATACATGTATACATGCATGAATGTTTGAATGTAAGTATGTATATATCAATACATACATATATACATACATGCATACATACTTACATCCATACATACATGCATACATACTTACATCTATCCATCCATCCATACATACATGCATACATACTTGGTGGCTGCCCCCTCGTTATAGAGTATGGGCATTGCACGATGCGTAATCAAAGTTGTTATCTTGCAATGCCTGTGCATGAAGATTTTTTTTATAGTGAGGAAAGGCTGTGCACTGTGTCAATCCCAGTCACTAAGCAACAGCAGCCATTATCCGAAAAGAAGAACAAGTCAACATCATCGGTAACCACTGAGCCGCATTTATATCGGAGTCATCCCAGTTACCTGAGTTACCTTCTAGAAGGATGCCCTAACAAAGTCTAGAGTCCACTCCCAATGGGTTAAACCGCGCGATCTGGTATTCAGTCGATTATTTCTATGTCCCCGCGCATGATACAGCCTTAAGACATTATTGGATGGCCGTTGACTCTCAAGAGTTCCTCCGCTCTTTGACAGGTTTTGTTTTCATCACCAGCAGGGTGTCCAATGAACTTCCTCCTCACCAAGCAAGCCTGGCGGGGTTGCCGGTTTAGTCGTCGACGACCCGACAATGCAACAGGTTGTACTGGGTTACATGTTACCAGTAGCACTCGAAAATCTACCTGACATATATACATACATACATACATACATACACACATACATACAAAAATATCCTGTTCATGTTCTTGAAATTCCAATGAAAGATACTTGGAACTAAGTTAGAAGCCGTCTCTCTTTCTGTTGCCAGAAATATTCTATTAAAACCGAATAATGACATTCATACATATTTTTAGCTAGTCATTATCACTAGCTTTGAATACTTTTCTTCTTGTTTTATAAATCATAGCAAAACATACAGGTACAGTGTCTCCCATGTGAAACTCAATTCGCAAGTGCACCTTCTGTATGGACTGCATATGTACGACGGAATTCCATAGTTATGATTAAATTTTCTTAGATGATCATATTAGACCCCTCAGATATAGTTTGACCAATTAATATATATATGTGTGTGGTGTGTGTATGTGTGTGTTGTGTGTGTGTGTGTGTGGTGTGTGTGGTGTGTGTGTGTGTGTGTGTGTGTGGTGTGTGTGTAAACACCCTCGGTTTGGCCCTCGAAATAAGGTTAATTTGAAATAACTACAAAATAAATCTTACAGCCATGTCAGATTTCAACAAAGTCCCTAATTTTTCCTATCGTAATGGCGGGTTGCATATGCAGCTGCGCATGCTCTGTACAGCTTAAACACATGGCGGTCGTTTTAACTGTCTAATTATGCCGCTGAATCAAAAGATGAATTTGAAGATCTACCAGCGTCCGTATTCTCTGCAATTGTTTACGATTTACAACCAGGAAAATATCTGAGAATCTAGAGAAGCGGATGCAGATTTACCCATCAGACTAATAATAGTGGGATAGTAAACATTAATAATCTTTAATCTTTATTGCAGCTGGATGCTGTTAACCGAAACCTTCGTTTATCTAAAATATTCGACACACTCCAACATACCGTCATGAATCTATTGGATATAACGTGACGGTCACAACATCTCAGCCTTCTTACACACAGCATCCGTGCTTGCCCTGACTATATTTGCTCTCTTTACTCTCACTTTTATGGGTGTTGTATTCGTTTCGCATGAAATGTATTCAGCTTCTAGGATCCATCCTTTCTTCGGTTCTGGTATGTTTACGTAGATGAGTGAAAGAAATCGTCGTATTTGATGTTCTCTGCTGCTGAAATGAGGCAATTTTTCTGGTTGATTTCATTTCTTATTCTTCTATATCAGCGTTTAGTATATGATGTGTATGTTGTGTGCATCGAGTTTCATTTTGTATCTTATTTTGTGGAGAGGTCGGAATTTTGTGATATAGATTTAGGTTGGCAGGACCAATACTCATTTATAACTGTCTTTTGAAGGATTGATCGTGTAAATTCCACATTCTCAGAAAGCTTAAATTGAACATTTTGTGATATTTCTAAAGTAGACAATAAATAGGTTTTATAAGATATGGGGTAGGAATGGAACGGAAAGCTTTCCTGATAAATAACGGCAAATAGAATGGATTGTGTGGTTATCTGGTTGTTGTTGAAAGAATCAGTTAAGTTCTGTGCTAAGTAATGTAGCGGTTCATGGCTCCTTGTCAGAATCCGAGTTGTAATTTGAAAACCAAGATGTCTGAGATAGTAGCGTCGAGTATTAGATTTTCTAAGGCTGGGCATGAAAAGCTGATATAATTCTATGGTGGTACTTTATTTGGGGTTTGTTGAATCATGAGACAGAAGACAAAATACTGTTAAACAAAATAACATTTTATTTCAACGATAAGTTTGATAAACTGAAATCTTACAAAATGTTTTCTAGAATCAATTCGACAGATTTAGAATTTTCTTGTTCTTGAGGATATTTCTGGCATTCTTTCGCCTCTTTTGTATTGTTTGAATATCTTCTGTAAACTAGTACAACAGTTTATTGTAACGATAGACATACTTAAGAAAATATTAGGTAAAACAATTGAAATTTTATGTTATTTCTTGTAATTCACAGACATATTTTCATATGGAACCGAATTTAATTTCTATTCAATATTTACTGCACACAACGCAGGTTAATTCTTGACCATGGACATACGGTGGACATGGCAATGAACCACAAGCAGCCTCAACGAAATATAAAGTAGCTCCATTTTCGTTTCGGTAACCCGCTGGATCAGCTTCTGGTGCATAATCCACACACACATATTCATGTCTGCCCTTACTATTATAATGCGCGGTCATCAAATATCCTGAATACTCAGCTGTCCAACCAGCGTAACACTGTGTTCTGGCTGGTAACATCATAACAACAGCAGGTTGTCGTGTCAAACAGACAGCGCACGGAACGTTGTGATCATGAAGTGATTTAGCGTTAGCAAAAGAAAAGATGGTATTGGTGTCGTATGACTGTAGTCGATATTCACTGCCAAAAATGTAACCACCTTTTTCAACTTCTGTAGTATAATTGGCCCAAATGGGATCGTTGGGTAGACATAAGAGATTACTTCCGCCACCAGTATGGGAATAATGTTGTCCACCAGCCACCTAGAATTGGTAAGAATAAATCAAGTAAAAAGATATCAAGCAAAATTATATATGAAATAACGGAAACATTCATTACAATTTTTCACTTAAAAGAAGTTATGTTTAGTCACGTGTGAACGAATTGTGGTGTATATGTTATGTATATGTTAGCGTAAGCTGTTGTTGCTGAATCGTGGCTGTACATTTAACTTCTCACCATATATGTATATATATATATATATATATATATATACCCTTTTTTTCTTTTACTTGTTTCAGTCATTTGACAGCGGCCATTCTGGAGCACCGCCTTTAGTCGAGCATATCGACCCCGGGACTTATTCTTTGTGAGCCCAGTACTTATTCTATCGATCTCTTTTTGCCGAACGGCTAAGTGACGGGGACGTAAACACACCAGAATCGGTTGTCAAGCGATGGTGGGGGGGACAAACACAGACACACAAACATATACACGCACATACATATATGTATATATACTTATATTCCACAGGCTTCTTTCACTTTCCGTCTATCAAATCCACTCACAAGGCATTGGGCGGCCCGAGGCTAAAGCAGAAGACACTTGCCCAAGATGCCACGCAGTGGGACTGAACCCAGAACCATGTGGTTGGTAAGCAAGCTACTTACCACACAGCCACTCCTGCGCCTATATATATGTATATATATGTTGTATGTATACGGGTAAGTATTTGTGGTTACGACTCGGATTATTATTTATGTTTGCATGGGGTAGGTGTTTTTCGGTGGATGTCAATAGATGGAGAAAAAGAAACCCATGCACTCGTGTTTATCCGAAATGGAAAAGATGTTCACGTGTGAACGGGATATTTTGGGTGGTGGAAATTGTAGGAGGTTTGAGTAGGACAATACGGGAGACGACGAGATGCAGAGAAGTGGTGGGTAACCGTCGATGAAATGTTGTTTAGTCGATCATACGAGATTCAGTGGCTAAACCTCTCGTTTAGACTCGAAAATCAGGCTTACATAGACGTTATGATCACACAGACTTTTTTTCATGCAATACACAGAAACGAGGTGGGAGGAAAAATTGTGAGGTTCAGTGATGGCTTAGTGCTTAAGATGAATGGACGGCGAAGTGGGCGACCGAAAAAGGATACGTGTAGGGTTTATAAAGAGCAGATACAGAGCATTTTTAAGGAACGTAAGGTTGATTGGGGACGCAGTTTGTAGCAGCAGTTTTGAATTGGAAGTTTCGGAATTACCTTACAAAGATATACTGGATAATTAATGAGGTGATGTGGTGCATGAAAAGAGCAAGGTTTTAGCGATAGGACGATTTCGGTGAGGCGGAGAAGAATAGAAGTGCATTCTGTACTCTGTTGTGTTCTCTCACTAATATTTAGTCTCTCTATATTTTACTTAATGAATAAAGTCCTTAGCTTTTTCCATCATTTACAGTATGTGGCTTGTCCAGTCCTCATTCTACATTGTGCTTTCATTCCATTAACCATTTACAGTCACTGTCATCAATTCTAATAGACTCTATTCAATTTAGCCCACACCTACGATCATTGGGCACTCTAGTTAAAGATAGTCAAGTGGCCACTTTTCAGCTCATGTCACTCACGTACAATACCACCATCCGTAGCCAGTATATTTGATCACCAGTCAGCAGCCTCGGTATTTGATATCTACACTCCATACAAGTCAGCCAGGAGTCCTTGATCGCTATACTGGATTCCCGTCTAGTCCTATCTATAACTTAACGTAGAGATATCTATATTCTGTAGTTAGACAACCGCCTTTTCACTTGGTCCGTAGTAGACAACATTTAAAATTCTGATTTGACCAAATACCTACAAAGGAGTAAGCAGTCTTGTGCAGACTCTATATATCGTTTCAAACGTGATATGTCATCAAATGATTTGCTTGAGTGTGTGGGCGTGTGCGTGAGAGTGACGGGGAGGGAGAGACGAAGAAGAGAAAATGAAGGAATAAAAAGAGAAGAAGAGAAAGATAAAGAGAGAAAGAGAGAACAGAAGTATAGTTTATACTAACCGTCATATACAAGGCTTGAATTAGTAGGACAAGTAGTTCTGCCCCACCGAGTATACAATGATCCGAGACCGGGTTCTGTGAAATTAAAATGAAACATTTAGTTTAAAAGAAAGAATTCTTGAATCCTATACAAAGGAAGTTGTTGGCTTGGAAGGAATTGATAGAGAGGAGAGAAATTTAGAATTTAAGAGAAAAAGAATGAGTGAATGAATGAAATCAAAATGAATGAAAGAAGTAAATGATTCGCTAAGAATAAATTTTAAACGAAGAAAATTAGTCATTTGTCTATTGAGCCTGTTGTTGACGTTGATGTCAACGAATTGAGAGATTAATCTCAGAATATCAGAAAGTGTATTTGTCTCCCTTATGAAAGGATGTTTGTTTTTGTGTTGAACTTGGATGTGAGTATATATATATATTTGTGACCGTAATAATGATAAAGTCATTTTTAGACATGTAGCCATATTATCATTCTTGGTACTGGATTGGTCAATTACAAATATCAGCTTAATGTTTGGCGCGAATCAGGCCATCATAGCTACAATATGCAAAGGGCTCGAAGGAATAGCCATAACGCGTCATTCATCGAGAGGGATAACAACATTTGCGTCCGGATCTTGGATGAAGGAGTCCATTTGGGAAATATTTTTCTGTCTCCACCCAACTCAAATTGGGATGCATGGGAAGGGAGTACAAAATATGTGTGTTCCATGACCCCGAAGCCGGTCTAGAAGGGATCATCCGTTCATAATTGAGAATTAGACTGTCAAAACCGGACGAGACAAAACGTTGCCTGTTATATATAATCAGTCTCCTCAAGAAAGCTTCATTGCTTCGGAGGCGCACACTTGGAAGTAGGTTGGAAACTCCACCGTGCAGGTGTGGTGCCAACTATGTCTGCATAGGCGGAAGTGGGATGCTCACAATCCCTGGCTTTCGGATTGGATTATGAAGTGAATCCCACTAGGTATTAAGGGATATCTCCTGAAGCTCAAGCAGAATGGAGTGATGTAGCTGCTGGAAGTAAATGCACCCAATAGCGAGGTCAAATACAAATGCTTCCTTAACAAAGTCACTGCAGCTTTGGATATATTTGGGGTAAAGTCATTTGTCTTACAAGGAGACTTCCGTGCACACTTTGGCGCTGATAACCGCAAGAAGTATTGATTGGGTGGAATGGCGTCACACACCTTAATGTGGTGGCCATACTAGTCTTCTGGACTCTCTATGATATAGATATCGTTTTAAGACGGTTGTTTATAAGGGTACTTGGAATAGAAATGCTTAGTGACAGAAATTCTTGATAGATGTTGTTGTCGTCTCAGTCCTCTTTGAGTCTGTGCTGGACGTTCGGGCTATAAGTAGTGGGGAGAGTTGTCAACTGACCACTACCAAGATGTCTGAAACCGGAAGATGCCTACAGTTGGGAGAACCTAGTAAATTGGTAAGTCCAGGCGACCTACGGAATAAAGTTGAAAGCAGTTGTGGATGATGGAAAGAAACAAAATTGTGGATAATATTGCATCCAAATTGAGAGAGACCCACATGAATAAACTTGGGCATCGAATCGATTAGTGATTGTATATTTTTGTCGAACTAAAGTCACTGAAAAGTGATAAAGCTGCTGGAGAGAAATACGTTCGTCTTGATAATTTTAAACCCTTAAATACTCAGGGTATTCCTTGAGTGACCCGTGTATGCTAGGTGGAATGGGGCATCAGGGAAAACACGAGTGCAATGACAATCCGGGGTAATAACCACAGATTTTTTTAAGACAAAGCCTACACTACATTCTAGAAATATTACGTAGAGAAATGGTCGCGCCCAAGATTACTGTCCTGGACGCAGTACACCCGACCAGATATTCGTTCAAAGGCAGATCTTCGAGAAAATGTTGAAATATATCCAAGGGGAATACGCTGTAGACCACGTGCTGTGGGGCATGTTGCGGATGGTTTCCAGGAAGGTGAAATTATTGGGCAAGTACTTTTTCGTAAAATACTCGTAAAATGTTTGTATTTGTGCAAAAGCCGAATGTTTTCAACATGGAGTTTGGACTTCGATAGAAGAGTGCATTGTTAGTGCTTTTCACATTTCTTATGATCTGGTTGATCAAGGCTCAGCCATTTTAGAAGAAGTATCTCATTTCGTCTGTATGGGGTCGGTCGACTGCTATTTGCAGACGACGTGCCTCTGACTCATGTCAGTTCACTTTCGACTTCGACACGCATTGAATGGGTTGGCTGCCGAGTGCTCCAAGGCAGGGATGACTAACACACACTCTGCAGGAAAGTGGAATATCGTTACTTCGGGAATCTATTCACGAGTGATTGGAAGCACAAGACTGAACAGATTGCTAAATTCTAGATATAAACGCATTGATGCGCTAGGTCGGGCATTCGATTCTCAGACGAACAATGGTTGGTACACTTATCGACGTAGCGCTGCACACACACACACACACACACACTCATATACACACAATTAATGTCATAGTATAACAGAGTAAAATTTTATTAAGGAAATTATTGTAAAAAAAATGTATTTTAAAAAATTTAGACTAGTGTCTTAGTATATATTACTGAAGAAATATGGATAGTGATGTAGAGTCAATTCAACTTTGGTGAAATTATAAATCGTTAAGGAGACACGGGTGAATGACTTTAGCTAAACACTGTAGAACTGGAAGCTGGATACTTTATAATATTTAATCTCATTCCTGAACATTTCTTCAAAGTTATTGTCTTATACAATATAAAATTAGTTCTTACTTGGGGTGTCATCAGGTTTATCGTCGCAAGATTTCTGTGGAAAAAGAAAGTATTTATTATCGTTTAGAACTGAAAAAAGAATGCAATATATGACAACATTTTCGGACAGCATTTTATGAAGATGTGGGTGACGTCGACATTGTCCATTCTACCAAATCTATTATATCGTGTTACATCTTGGAGGTTTGCTGGAACTGCATGCCTTTCTGTGAATCTGGTATTTCATTATTTCATGCTTGTATATGGCAAAGCATACACATTACATAAACAGCTAATATCCCTGTTCATTGTCAAGAGTAGACTAATTTTGCTATCTAAAATCGCTGGTAGTTTGAAGATTACTAGAAACGTAGACTTGCGCATTCTGCTGACGTACAAGAAAGCCCGACGCCAACCTTTCATGTACGGCGTCCTAATACGCTGTAGGACTTTTCCACTGCGACATTAGGAGAATCTGTCAAGGCAATATGATGCAATATTTAAAAGTAGTTTGAATTGATGCCAAAGCTCTATTGCCTTGATATTGTTTAGTATAGTTATCCATCATGATCACTGAAGAGTCGGGCATTTCTAGCACTGGTGAATAATATTCCGGATTGAAGCTCGAAGGTCAACATATCTTTTGGCGTTCAATGGAATATCACAAAAGTTTGTAAGAAAAATGTTTGGGAACATATTTAGGTTATAAATTGACTGCATACGAAAGGGATGAGGATTAGATATTTTGTACACGGGTGCTATATAAACTGGTTATTCACTCCTTAAATATAGTGTGTATATGTAGATGTATATATGTAAATGTATAAAAATTTATATATATATATATAATGTTTATACATATATATATACATATGTTTGTGTGTGCGTGTTTATATATATATAAGTTTGTATATATATATATATAAATATATATATATATAAATATATATATGTATATATATATATATACATATATATGTATACAGATATACATAGATATATATGTATTTATATTGGGTTGCCTGGAAAGCTCGTGCCGATTTTTAAAGGAAAATAAAGGGCCAATAAATACTTGCCATTGCATTTTTAAACAACCAAATATGAACCATTTTGTTGCACTATGCTTCTCCATCTTTCCTTTAACTTGAAAATACCCTCTTTCCAGAATTGAGGTGGTTTCATGGCAAAGAATTCATCGAGGTATCTTTTTACGTCATTCAAGGAATAAATTTTTACCATTAAGACTATTCTGCAGAGGCCTGAATAAGTGGAAATCCGAAGGTGCAATATCTGGTGAATATGGAGGGATGGAGTAACACATGCCAGCCGAGCTGCAGCAATTTTTGTCTGGTTCCCAAAGCATCAAGTGCCGAAAATGAACTTTCTTATCTTGCCTTTTCAAGTGTTACAAAATTAACACAGGTTATAGGAACATAAACCTTCTTACACGAAAAGATAGCTTAAACTGCGTTCTAAATGGATGTGTAGTTAAATTCTATTTTATGAACTCAACCATGTTCTAAATCGAAATTTAAGCAACCATATATCGCAATAAATTTCTGGACAACCGAATAGATTGACAGGTATTTCTATATCTATCAATCTATCTATCTATCTATCTATCTATCTATCTATCTATCTATCTATCTATCTATCTATCTATCTATCTATCTATCTATCTATCTATCTATCTATCTATCTATCTATCATCTATCTATCGGTGAACAGGTGTGGTCGCCGTTTGTGAGGCACGCTTTCCCGCAACTCGTCTCCATGACCGAACTGCAGTCGTGGATCAAAAAGAGGCCGAGGAAGGGCGAATGGCACAGCGAGAGTCGCGTTGCTCTCAAGCAACTCTGCCGTCCCGGGTCGACCTTGAGTGACTTCAACACAACCAAAGCATTCTATAGGGGATTAGTGGAGGGGAGGTACGACGACGATCTCGAGGCAAACCTGGACGTCGACGAGGAATACCTGACCCGCCTGTTTGAAACGACTTTCGGCCCGGGACCTACGGACAACTTCCAGAGATCCCTGGCCTGGCGGTGCTACCGAGAAGCGCTACCCGTTCGGGATAAGCTCTATAGGCATGGCTCGAGAAACACGGGGCCGACCTGCCCAGATGCGGGCAGAGCGACGAAACCGCTCTGCACGCAATCGTGCAGTGTCCAGCAATTTCCGAGCTGTGGGCTTATGTCGAACGACTGCTGTCACGTGTGGGACGTGTCGGTTTATCAGCCGAGTCTATCGTTAATATCGACACGCCTCCTTCCTTCAAACGGGAAGGAAGAGCTATTTTCATCATCCTTGTGGCTATGGCGAAAG
This sequence comes from Octopus sinensis, assembly GCF_006345805.1. Classification (NCBI taxonomy): domain Eukaryota; kingdom Metazoa; phylum Mollusca; class Cephalopoda; order Octopoda; family Octopodidae; genus Octopus; species Octopus sinensis. The sequence goes on along the minus strand of NW_021835177.1, from coordinate 7,987 downwards.
AATGTATCTGGTGGACGCGTCTGAAAGGATTAGAGACAAACACTTTCCTCTCTGGTCACTCTCATCAACTTCTTCAAGTATCACTTGAAGAGGAAAGTGAGAGTAGGGAAGCAAGTTTTGTCTAGTGAATGTTTTAAAAAAAGATGGGTGAATGTAGCAAGGATGGCACGTATGAATGACGAAGCCACCTTGACTATGATTCTATGAACCGTAAAAATTAATACAGAGAGTTGCTTATTTGCAAAAAAAAAAATAAAAGAAAGAAATATAACATGTGACTTCATTGACCGAGGTTACCGTGGTCTTTTCCGTAGGCTTTTCTTTCCACGGGTAAACCTCACCTGTCCTCCCCTTTACACTTCATATTGACATTTCTGTGATTACGATCCCTATTGATCAACTTTTTTTCCTCCCCTTTTCTTTTTTTAATCCCTCTCCCCCCTGTTTTAAAAATCCTCCCTTTTTTGTCCTCTTTCTTTCTTTTTACGATCCCTTTTGATCGAAAACCAACCCCCATTTTTTTTAGCCCCAAAAGAAATGCTCTACCTTGTAATTTTTCTGTCTGTGTGCAGCCCTGTGTGGCTAATAAAGAAACATATCTATCTATCTATATATCTATCTATCTGTCTGTCTGTCTGTCTGTCTGTCTGTATGTCTGTCTATCTATCTATCTATCTATCTATCTATCTATCTATCTTTCTATCTATCTGTCTGTCTGTCTGTCTGTCTGTATGTCTGTCTATCTCTCTATCTCTCTATCTATCTATCTATCTATCTATCTATCTACCTCCTCTACATATCTATCTATCTATGTATCTATCTCTATATCTATCTATCTATCTATCTATCCATCTATCTAATCTATCCATCTATCTATCTATCTATCTATCTATCTATCTATCTATCTATCTATCTATCTATCTATCTATGGCAATTAGAAGCGGCATCGCATCCGACGTTTTGGCGGCGAGGTTGGCCCTCGACCAACACTTCAACGCCAAGCACGAAGATGTGCTGTCAGAGCTAGGATGCGTGCTCTAAGGAACGAAGGTGTTGGAGCCGCGAGAGAGGCCCGGGTGGCAGAGGCGCAACAGGGCAGCAAAGCCACCATTCGGTCCCTGGTAGATGAACAGGGGCACGAATTGCTTGAGCCAAGTAAAATGTGTGAGGCCTTTCAGCAGCATTTTGCCCGACTGTTCGGGACGAGTGGAGGGCAAGAACGTAGAGTGGACTTCAGTGCCCACCTACATAGCCTACCACGACTCTCGACAAGAAAGGCAGGGTGCTGCGAAGGTACGGCGGCGGAAGTGCAGGAGGCGATGGCAGAATGCTCGAGGGACAAATCACCGGGTTTGGATGGTCTACCCTACAAGCTTTACAATTGTATGCCAGACTTGTTTGGAGATCTCTTGGCGGCGGTGTACTGCAACTGGCAGCAAAACGGGAGCATTCCTGGTTTTGTGAGCCGAGGAGCTGTAACACTGCTGAAGAAAGATCTAAACAAGGGAAATGTAATAGATAACTTTAGGCCCATCACTCTACTTAATGCAGACTTGAAAATTTTGGCCAAGGTGCTAGCCAAGAGGTTGGCGCTTGTCATCGAGAAACTGGTCGACAGGGCGCAAACATGCGCCGTGCCGGGCCGGACCATCCATGACAACCTCCACCTGATGCGCTACATCATAGACAGGGTAGTTAACGAACCTGGCATGGGTGGGGCGCTGATCAATCTTGATCAATCGAAAGCTTTCGATAGGGTAGACCATCGATACTTGGAGGCGGTCCTCAGAGCGGCAGGCTTCGGTCCCGTCTTCCGCGGCTGGATAGCCGCTTTGTACAGAGGTATCCGTTCGGTATTTCGCGTGAATGGACATCTATCGAGACCCTTCGACATCGCACGTTCGGTCCGTCAGGGATGCCCCCTCTCGTCGCTTCTATACGTATTGACTCTCGAGCAATTATTGCGGAAGCTGGCAACTTTGAGGGGCATCCCGCGAGAACTGGGATGCGGGACGAGCGTGTCTGCATACGCGGACGACGTCACCGTCATAGTGTCTAGCCACGAGCACATCGAGCTGGTCGGCGAGACACTGAAAAACTACGAAGCGGTGACAGGAGCGAAAATCAACCGGGAAAAGTCAGTGGGCTTGCGACTAGGCACCTGGAGAAGCAAGCCCATGCCGTCCACCAGCGCCTCCGTCGTGGGACGCTGGACCGACGGCCCGGTTGAGTTGCTCGGGGTCTAGTTTGGTCCGGACCTCCAAGTGGAGAAGAACTGGAACGAGATAACGAGTAGGGTGGTCACTCTCGCCCGGCAATGGGCCGAGAAGAAACTGTCCCTAAAAGGTCGGGCGGAGGTGGCGAACACGTACATCGCGTCCGTCATCTACTACCGCCTATCCGTCGTACCTTGTCCCGACCCTACCATCACCAAACTACAACGCATTCTCTTTCGCTTCTTGTGGAAAGGATGCGTCCCGATGGTCAGGCGATCCATTTGCTGTCAACACCCGCTAAAAGGAGGGCTGGGTATGCCGTGGTTGATGATGCGCAGACACGCGCCGAGACTGCGACATCTCTGGCTCTATGTAGACGACGGTGAACAGGTGTGGTCGCCGTTTGTGAGGCACGCTTTCCCGCAGCTCGTCTCCATGACCGAACTGCAGTCGTGGATCAAAAAGAGGCCGAGGAAGGGCGAATGGCACCGCGAGTGTCGCGTTGCTCTCAAGCAACTCTGCCGTCCCGGGTCGACCTTGAGTGACTCCAACACAACCAAAGAATTCTATAGGGGATTAGTGGAGGGGAGGTACGACGACGATCTCGGGGCAAACCTGGGCGTCGACGAGGAATCTCTGACCCGCCTGTTTAGGACGATTTTCGGGCCAGGGCCCATGGACAACTTCCAGAGATCCCTGGCCTGGCAGTGCGACCGAGAAGCGCTACCCGTTCGGGATAAGCTCTACAGACACGGCTCGAGAAACACGGGGCCGACCTGCCCGAGATGCGGTCAGAGCGACGAAACCGTTCTGCACGCACCCGTGCAGTGTCCAACAATTTCCGACCTGTGGGCTTATGTCGAACAGCTGCTGTCACGTGTGGGACGTGTCGGTTTATCAGCTGAGTCTATCGTCAATATTGTCACGCCTCCTTCCTTCAAACGGGAAGGAAGAGCTATTTTCATCATCCTTGTGGCTATGGCGAAAGAATGTATCTGGTGGACGCGTCTGAAAGGATTGGAGACAAACACTCTCCTCTCTGGTCAATCTCCCATCAACTTCTTCAAGTACCACTTGAAAAGGAAAGTGAGAGTAGAGAGGCAAGTTTTGTCTAGCGAATGTTTTAAAAAAAGATGGGTGAATGTAGCAAGGATGGCACGTATGAATGACGAAGCCACCTTGAGCATAATCCTATGAACCCAGAAATTGAAAACAGAGGGTTACCCACTTGCAAACAAATGTGGTAACATATAACAATATTGACCAAGGTTACCGTGGTCTTTTTCGTAGGCTTTTCTTCCCACGGATAAACCTTACTTGCTTTCCTCTTTACACCATGTATCATAACACTGTGATACACGATCCCTATTGATCGTTCTTTTTTTTCCTCTTTTACGATCCCTCTTGATCGAAAACCTACGCCACCCCCATTTTTTTTTCTTTTGTTTTTTGTTCTCTTCATCCCCCAAAAGAAAAGCTCTACCTTGTAACTTGTCCCATCTGTGTGCATCCCTGTGTGGCCAATAAAGAAACTTATCTATCTATCTATCTGTCTGCTGTCTGTCTATCTATCTATCTATATATATCTATCCTTCTATGTAATCTATCTATCTATCTATCTATCTATCTATCTATCTATCTATCTATCTATCTATCTGTCTGTCTATCTACCTACCTATCTATCTATCTGTCTGTCTATCTACCTACCTATCTATCTATCTGTCTCTCTGTCTGTCTATCCGCAAATCTATCAATCCATACACACACACATATTTACACACACGTACACATACATAATACATACACACATATTTACACACACGCACACATACATAATACATACACACATATTTACACACACGCACACATACATAATACATACACACATATTTACACACACGCACACATACATACCTAAATAAATACATGCATACAGACATACATATGTTAACACAAAATCCATGACTTACCGTTTTTGATGGGAGCACAATATTGACGGTCTCAGGACAACAAAGCAGATCAAGAAGGGAACCTTTAATAATTGAGAATTAAAACGTCAAAATTGTTAGATATAATCTGCCTGTAAGATATAATCGGTGTCTCCTCTACAAAATTTCGTTTCTCCGATAGCGTACACCTGGATATAGGCTTGAAACTCCACTACGCAACTGTGGTGCCAACAATGTCTGCACAGGTGGGATAAGAATACCCTAAATCCCCAGCTTTCGGATTGTATTATGGAGTGAAACCTCCTAGGTGTGTGGGTTCACCTCTTGAAGCTAAGGCTGAATATGAAGGACCACTGTGGCTGCTGTAAGTATATGCAGCAAACACCGAGGTCAAATACAAATCCTTCCTAAGCAAATTCACCTCAGCTTTAGATATATTTGGGGTAAAGTCATTTGTCCTGCAAGGAGACTTCAGTGCACACCTTGGCACTGATAACCGTGAGAAGGATTGATTGAAAGGAATGTCGTCAGTGAACTTAATGGAGAGATCATAGCAGCCTTCTGTGCAGGATACACACTCTCCACTCTATGGTATGGATATTATTTTAAGACAGGGATATTTATAAGGGTACCTGGAATAGAAATACTTGGTGACAGAGGTTTCTGATAGAGTTCGGTCATCTTCCACTCTTTGCTGAACGTTTGTGTAAGAGGACGGGTGGAGTTATCAACTCGTCACTACCTAAATGTTCTAGTGCCGAACACTAGAAATTGGTAAGTCCAGCTCGACTTACAGAATACAGTTGGCAGCCGCAGTGGATGCTGGGATCAGAAACAAAATTGTGGAGACTTTTGCATCCAAATTGAGAGTGACCCGCCTGAATGAAGTTGGACATCGAAATCGATTCGTGATTGTATTATTTTATTCGGCAGGTTCTTCTTCGGTTGAACGCTTATTTGAGCTAAACTCACTTAAAAGTGATAAAGCTGCTGGTGAAAAGCACGTTCGGCTTGATATTTTAGAAACCTTAAATACAGATGGTATTCTCTGAGTGACCCATGTATGCTAGGTGGATGGGAACCCTGGGAAAAACACCAAGGCAATGGTAATATGGGGTGACAATCACAATTTTTTTCAAACAGAGACCAAAGATTGTGTTCTAATTATCGAAAAGTCTATTCTAGATGTCAGGAAACGATAAGTGGGGAAATTGTCGCGCCCAAGATTACTGTCCTGGTTGCAGTACACCCGACCAGAGAGTCGTTCAAAGATAGATCTTCCAGAAAACGTTGAAGCATTTCCAAGAGGAATACACTGTAAACCACGAAAAGGCATACGATCACGTGCCCTGGGGCATGTTGTGGGTGATTTACCATGAAGGTGAGTTTAATGTGCAAATACTGTTTGCCATAAAGAACTTATATGGATGTTCAAATGTTTGTATTTATGTAAAAGTCGAAAGTTTTCAACGTGAAGGTTTCACTTAGTTGAAGTGTGCATTGTTAGTGCCCCTTCTCACATTCTTTTTGTGATCTGGTTGAATATGCGCAGCCATTGTGGTAGAGGTATCCCAATTCATCTCTGCGTGATCGGTCGACTGTTATTTGTAGACGACATGCTGCTACCTGATTCGTCTGATGGTCACCAACAACGTGCACTGAATTGGTTGGCTGACGAGTACCCCAAGGCATGACTGACAAATATGCACTCTGTAGGAAAATGGAAGATCATTATTTCGGGTCTCTATTCACGAACGATTGGAGCACAAGTGTGAACAGAATGCTGAATTGTAGATATAAACGCAGTGAAGCGCCAGCTCGGGCATTTGATTATCAGATGGAGAGGGCATTCCATGCTTTTCGTATGCAAGCCGGCGGGGCTCGCTCTGAGCACTCTAATTTGTTCACTGTGAACATACCGGCCGCCTCGGACACTCGGTGAAGTGCACACTCGGATGAACCGTGCGGGCCGAAACAATTCTCGACGTAGCACTGCATATTTACTCATATACACACAATAAATGGCTAGTATATTAGAGTAACGTTTTATTTAGGAAATTATTGTAAATAGAACATATTTTGAAATAAATTCAGGCAAGTGTCTTAGTATATATTATTGTGGAAATATGGATAGTAATGTGGAACTAATTCAAAGTTGGTGAAGTTTTAAATCATTAGTTAAGGAAACACGGGTAAAATTCTTTATCTATAAAATTAGTTCTTACTTGGCGTATCATCAGGTTTATCGTCGAGAGATTTCTTGGAGATGAAACGGTTCTGTGAAAACAGAAATAGCATCATATAAATAGAACTTCAGGATATTTATTATCGTTTAGAACTTAAAACAATGCAATAGATGACAACATATTCGGTCAGGTATCATTGCAAGCAATACCATTTCAACCCCTTAGGAATCTTCTAGAAGGCGCTTCCATCCCGTCAAACGATTTTCTGAACAATATCAGACAATACAACACTGAATTTCAAATGACATCGTTTGGTGAATCTAAGAAGATAGATAAACATGAATTTACGCCGACGTCAAAGTTCAATGGCAACTCTATCCCCTCAATGGTTCCCTGGTACCCGCGAATGAACAACCACAGTTACTCCAAATTTGCACTATGAGTGATATAGGACATCAAACCCGACGTGAGGTGTCAAAATTTACGATGATGGGCCGTGTTAGATACAGCGCATACTGCTGCAAAGGTGAGTATATCCACTGACAGCTTTACGGTGCGTTCAAAAATCACACAAACCCCACCTCTAATTTTGCATGACAGGTTAGGGCCTGAAACACTCCAAACGGACGCATAGCATGTTGCTTAGTCGAATTAGCCCAGCATTTACTCTACAAATGTTTTGTTGTCAATGTTACACTTTCCAATATCACCTGTTTCAAAATGACTGGAATATATTATATACCAACTTTGCCATTTTAATCCCCAGCAATACCGGGTACGTCTGCTAGTACACACACACACACACACACACACATATTTATACACACATATTTCTCCACACACACACATACACACACACACACATATATATATATATATATATATATATATATATAAACATTATATAATTAGGGCTTAGTAAAATAAATTACTTTGCCACATACTGAACTTAGTAGAAATAGCAGCCAAAAAAAAAAATTTTCTTAGCATTTCTACTACTTAAAGAAAGTTTCTCTCAGATAATGTTTACTCCAGACAGCTCACGAAGGTTTGGGGGTAAATACAGAAAAATATCACAAGTACATAGATCGTTTGAGTACGTCAACGTTTCAAGATTAGCCAAATAAAATCAGCATTTCTTTCGTCAGCTCAAAATTTCTTAATTTGGATTTGGAAACACTAAAAAGAAGGAACTTTACCTATCAGCGAACTTGTCGCTTCAGATGAACCACTCCAACTAAACAGTTGAAACTAATCTTGAAACGTTGACGTACTCAAACGATCTATGTACTTGTGATATTTTTCTGTATTTACCCCCAAACCTTCGTGAGCTGTCTGGAGTAAACATTATCTGAGAGAAACTTTCTTTAAGTAGTAGAAATGCTAAGAAAATTTTTTTTTTTTTTTTTTTGGCTGCTATTTCTACTAAGTTCAGTATGTGGCAAAGTAATTTATTTTACTAAGCCCTAATTCTATAATGTAATATTTTGAATTCGCCTTAAATGGTCCTTTTACATACTGAACACTTGATGAAATTGATTAATTAATTAATTTTACCCTCAATTGTTGATATATATATATATATATATATATATATATATATATATATATATATATATATATATATATACATGTA
>NW_021835176.1:55000-56915 GCF_006345805.1 Octopus sinensis | reverse complement strand
TTTCGTGTATTACTTATACATTCGAAACTGCTGCACCGATCATAATGAAATTTGGAACACAAATCGCAGCCTAGGGAGAAGGGTAATGCTGTATGTTTCATACATTTCATGAAAAAAATTTCTGAATGGATCCTATGATATTTGAAATTTAGGATTAATGCATAAGGGCGGGTATAAGGTAATATGTTTGGTTTGAATTTCGGATGGCTTAAAGGGGGCAGAACCCCCCATGAAACATCATAAATTTTCGATATGATGAAATTTCAACCATGGGTAATTGACACACATCAAGAAGTTTCTCAAAAGTTTCCACTTCACATGAGGATTCTAAACACCCTAATGGGGGGCCTTAGCTCCCAAATTTTTAGTAATTTCTTTTATGATCCAAAACTAAGTCAAAGTACTGAATTGATCTTTACGAAATTTGGAAATTATATTCTATGCATAAGGGCCACAATCTCCATGACAATTCATTATTTTTGCAGTTGATGAAATTTTAACCATAGATTTATGATATAAAGAAATGAAGTAATATTATAAAATTTGCATTTCTTACAAGTGAGAAAGACCCCTTCACGGGGACTTAACACCCCCACAATTGTGTCATTTTATCGAAGCAAAGACGAATAGTTGTACTCTTGGAAGCTGTGGGGTCATCGGAGCATAGAAGATGAGCATTATTTGTAATTTAATGGTACAAGTGTAAGAGTTTGCTTTGACATACACTTAGTGATTTCTGCAATGTACTGCATAAATTGTTAAGTAAATGAGAAGCATCTTTGTCTCCACTGATTCAGTTGCAAAGTGTTCAGTAAAGTTATTTGATTGCAGATCTCTTTCAGTCTTTTTATTATCACTTGGTCACACATAGTCCCCACACGGTAACATTGATTTCAAGGCCTTCCCAGATGAGTGACTGGTTATTCAAAGACATTTATATATTGTAAATATATTCTGTCCAGTTACGTATCAGTATAGTGGTCATTTGCAAGCTCCAACTTTCATTTCTCCTTAGCCCTCACGTCACACAGTTGTTAATGTTTATTTCAGTTGGGTCACGCCCTTCCAATTGCTATAGATTCGTAATGCATCTTACGGCTGTGCCTGTCACCTGGATGGTGAGGAATCCTACATTGGCAGTGGTAACGACTAGGGTACTGTAGCTGACTGCCTATTGTGATCATTCGTCTTTTGGTTTCCTGTGGCTTTGCTCTCTTTTACAAACCCAGGAACATATATTTCCTATTTCAAAGAAATTCAAACAATAAATAAGACCCAATTAAAAGATTCTCAACAATTCAACTTCTCTGGATGACATTAAATGGCCCAACCCCATAGGGGCGTTAACTCTCACATTTTAGAGCTCCATGACCTCCATTTTTCAGGGGCAAAATCCATTTAACAGGTTCTATAATACGGGAATTTTTGGAATGGCGCATAAAATCAGTAGTATGGGATACATGCGCACGATTACAATTTGTTTAGGTGGTGTAAAGAGGGAAATAACCCTCATCTGCAATTTTGATGAAATTTCGAACACAGGTATTTCAGTTCATTACAGAAAATATAACAGAAAAGTTTAATTCTTCAATTGTTTGTAACTCGGGCAACGGCGGGTAACTCTGCTTGTATATATATATGTATATATATATATATATATGGTGAGGAAATGTATGTATGTATGTGTGTATACGTTCGTGCGTACAGTATGTTTGTATATATGAAAGTATGTCTTCATGTGCAAGTATGTCTGTGTGTGTGTGTGACTGGTTGGCTGGCTGTCTCTCTCTCTGTGTAAACCTTATTCACAAATGAGTCCAATGAGACCCATATTCTGTTCTACCGAAGGACTCGTCAGGAACCGTCAAGGCTTCCCTACCGGTCCCTGAGGGGAAGCAGAAGATGCATTTTGTTT
>NW_021835176.1:42500-50000 GCF_006345805.1 Octopus sinensis | reverse complement strand
TGAAATGGATGAGTACCTGAATGAGAGCAAAGTTGGATAAAGGGAGAAGAGGGAGAAAAGAGGATGAAGAAGAAGAACAACAACAACAGCAACAATAACAAATCAGGATATCGGGATGATGATGATGGTGGTGGTGGTGGTGGCGACGTTAACAATGACGACGATGATGTTGGTGATGATGGTGATGGTTGTGGTGGTGGCAGTGACGACGAAGGAGGATAAAGAGGGGGGAAAAAGAAACGAAATGGGGCGTAGGAGCGAGAACGGCATCGACGACGACACGACGACGACGAAGAAGAAGAAGAAGAAGAAGAAGAAGAAGAAGAAGAAGAAGAAGAAGAAGAAGAAGAAGAAGAAGAAAATAAGATAGAAGAAAAGAAGAAGAATAACAGAAGCAGAAGAAAAGAAGAAGAATAGGAAGAAAAGAAGAAGAAGAAGAAGAAGAAGAAGAAGAAGAAGAAGAAGAAGAAGAAGAAGAAGAAGAAGAAAACAGAAGCAGAAGAAGACAGAAGCAGAAGAAGAAGAAGACGAAGACGAAGAAGAAGAAGAAGAAGAAGAAGAAGAAGAAGAAGAAGAAGAAGAAGAAGAAGAAGAACAACAACAACAACAACAACAACAACAAGACGAATGAGTTTGAGAAGGGGAAAGATGGACGGTAAGAAGCATGAGGAGAAGAAAAAGCATGCGGGGGCAGGAGACAGAGGTGGGGGGGGGTTTACTTGTTGATAAATGGAATTATTGAAAACACTATTTAAAATGGAGGGGAATTATTTCTAAAGCATAATCCGATGACGACGTGTTCAGAGGGGCGTGCAGTACTAAGTATTTTTTGTGTTCTGAACGTGATATATCAGCCTCACTTAGTTGACGCACCTGTACACATCATTCTGTACATACAACTCTGTGCGTGCGTGTGTGTGCGTGTGTGTGTGTGTGTGTGTGTGTGTGTGTGTGTTGTGGTGTGTGCGTGCGTGCGTGCGTGCGTGCGTACGTACATAGTTATATATTTCTATTACTATATATGATTATATACATATATGTGCATATGTATATGTATATATATATATATATTATATATTATATATATATATATATAATATATATATATATATATGTATATATCTTTGCACAATATATGTAGGTATGTGTATAATTCACATATTATGCACACATATTCACACATATGTAAAATATGCCTATGTATATATGTGTTTATGTGTGTGAGTATATATATATATATATATATATATTATATATATACATATATATATATGTATATATATATATATTAATATATATATATTATTTCTTTTGTATGTATATGTCTATATGCATGTATCCATATATGTAAGTGTGCACGTGTGGACATAATGCGTACGTATGCATATATATATATATATATATATATATATATATATATATAACTACTAGGTGAAATTAATTTTATTAAATTAATCATATTTCACCCTTTTTTGTGTGTATATATATATAATATATATAATATATCTAATATACATATATCATACAAATACATAATATATACATAGATATACAAATATATATGCATATAAATACATATATACATATACATATGTATACATACATATATACACACATAGACATATGTATAAATATACATGAATATACACACACACTTATTGTGTGTGTGTGTGCGCGTGTGTGTGTGCACGCGCGTGCCAATACACTTGAAGAAATAAACGATTTTTTTTTGTTTGCATCAATTGTATGTTTATGCAAGAGTGTATATATGTATCATGTACGTTTCATTAGTGTGTGTGTGTGTGTGGTGCGTGCGTGTGTGTAAAATGTGTGTTTTTATTGTGACTGAGTATTTAAACTTAGTTAAAGCCAAACAAGATTAGAAAATTATCAATTGCTAATTTCAGTGAAACAGACACAACACGCCCTCACATTCCCACACATTCATATCTTTAAATATAAAAGAGAAGTTGTGTGTCTGTCTCCTACGATTTAGATTCCTAACTACTCCCACATTTTGCGGTGCAGTTTAACCAAAACCGGGTATCTTATAGTCGTGATTCATATCGAGCCCTTCTGAGTATTAGCGCGCGTCTACGATGAGTTTACGATTTAAAAAAAAATTTACCATCATTTCTTTCCATTTTAATGCATTTTTTTCGCTATTATATAAGGGAAGTAACTCTCTAAAAATGTCTACGATGAGTCAACGATTTTTAAAAAATTTACCATCATTTGTTTTCCATTTTTAATGCATGTTTTGCTATTTTTTGGCTATAACTCTCTAAAAATGCTTATATAGTTATTTCCCTTACAAACCCGAGCAACGCCGGGCGATACAACTAGTACATACATAAAACTGAGACAGAAGCGTGCGTTCAAACACAAGTACACACACACACATACACGTTGCACTCAATCACAAATACACATACACACACTCGCATACCCACATATATATTGCTTTACTACCCACGAGGGTTTAAACACAGATGGGACAAACAAGGACAGACAAAGAGATTAAGTCGATTGCATCGATCCCAGTGCGTAACTGGTACTTAATTTATTGACCCCGAAAGGATGAAAGGCAAAGTCGACCTCGGCGGAATTTGAACTCGGAACGTAACGACAGACGAGGCTACGCATTTCGCCCGGCGTGCTAACGTTTCTGCCAGCTCGCCGCATATAAACACACTTTTAAATATTCCGCAATATGGCCGCAAACATTTTATTTTGTTTTTGTACAAGCTTCAGTGATTGTTCTGTGGTCATACTGGAGTACTTGACTGTAAGTGGGTTTTTTAATTGATCGTATCGACCTCTGTATGTATTCCAGTCCGGTACTTACTTTATTGATCTTTACTTGTCGAACCACTAGCCACGAAATTTAATTCTTTCACATGTAGACCCTGTTTTTTTTTAAAACTTTGCGATTTGGATAAATTTTATTGGTTTCTGTCACGAAATAATCCTAAAATGAAGGCCCAGCACTAATAGCAGCTTAGAGAATAGGATCGAAATAATCAACGGGCTTTGGCTTCAGTTAGTGCCCATACAGGTCCACCATGAGCGATAAAATAATAAAGACCGGAGATAACTTAAAATGCAAAACGAGAAAAAGTTTAGTAACCTATATATTTGAAGTATAAAGGTTCACTAATCAGAAATGAACGGAGTAAAGAAACGTGTATCTATACAGTACCGGCTGTGATGAATTCTGTATGGACGGTGAGTGGTGAAGTTACAATGATCAGCATGGCCAGTTCTGTATACACTCACATTTTTTTTACTCCGTTCATTTCTGATGATGGGCCTTTGTGCTTGAAATATAAAGGTTATTAGACTTTTCCCGTTTCGCATTGTAAGAAGCTCTCCTTTTTCATTATTTTGTTATTTTACTTCTTTGTCACAACGCTTCAAGCGATATTTAATTGTCTTCTATCAATAAAACAAATTATAACATGGGTTTGTTAGTTTTCAAAGTCACTTACATGTATCCAGTTATCTGGAGCAACATCATCTGCGTCTTCAAGGTTATCCCCATTACTGTGCGACTCATTCCCACTAGCAGGTCCAGTACTGTAAGACTCATCCACAGCTTCATCACCTACATCACTAGCACATGCTTTATATTCATCATCTGGATCATCAAAATGGGACAAATCCAATTCATTTTCAATTTCCAGGCTGACTAAGGTGGCGAGCTGGTAGAAACATTAGCATGCTGGGTGAAATGCTTAAGCGTTATTTCCTCTGTCTTTACGTTCTGAGTTCAAATCCCACCGAGGTCGACTTTGCCTTTCATCCTTTCGGAGTCGATAGATTAAGTACTAGTTGCGTACTGGGGTCGATCTAATCGACTGCCCACACCCTCACCAAAATTTTCGGGTTCCAGTGGATCCGATCAACGGAACAGCCTGCTCGTGAAATTAACGTGCAAGTGGCTGAGTACTGCACAGACACGTGTACCCCTTAATGTAGTTTCCAGGGAGATTCAGCGTGACACAGAACGTGAGAAAGGTGGCCCCTTTGAAGTATAGTTACAACTCCAGCTGAGTGAACCGGAGAAGCGTGAAATGTCTTACACAAGGACACAACAAGACGCTGGAAATCGAACTCACGACCTCTTGGTCACGCATCTTCGCATAAAAACTGGCACTCTGTCGGTTACGACGATGTGGGTAGCAGTTGATACGATCAATGGAACAGCCTGGTCATGAATTTAGTGTGCAAATGGTTGAGTACTCCACACACACACACGCATACCTTTAACGTAGTTGTCAGGGAGATTCAGCGTGACACAGAATGTGACATGGTCGGTCCTTTGAATTTCAGGTACAATTCACTTTTCCCAGCTGGAGAAGCGGGAAATGTTTTACACAAGGGCACAAAAAGCCGCTGGAAATCGAACTCACGACCTTATGATTGCGAGCTGAATACCCCTAACCACTGAGCCACACACATTCACTGTGATCAATACTGCAAGTGATCAATACAAACATTGAGATCAATATAAAACTTGGGTTGGCTCTGGCTACAGTTGTCTGCACGTGCTCTAAGTGACATGCAGTGAAATTGAATCCAAAAACCGAGCCGCAAGGAATCGAACTCACCACCTTACGATCTTGAGCTGAATATCCTAACACCAGCCACGCGCCTTCACTGTCTAGACATAGGATTATTAAAGATGCTTCTATTAGATTCAATGAACCCTATCCGATATAAATCAGCAGACGGTATAGGCATTACATCTAATACACGCTACGCTTTTTTTTTTATCTTATTTACGACATTTTCTTCAGTAAATTTTGTTGGGATTTTTTATGAAAACCACCTGTTTACCCAAAGTATTCTGTGGCAAAATTTATTACTCTTGATCATTGTCGATATAAATAAAGAAAGAAAGAAGAATCTAGTCACTTGACCTCTGTAATTGCACAGTAGAAACTAAATCATCTTCAAAATCAAACATCCAACAATGAGTTTGTCCTGGTGAGCGTCTGCAATTAGTAAATTACATGTCTCGTGTATTGTAATGGAATCTTAATGGTGAAATAGTTAGTTTTATATTTTGTTTTGTTGTGGTGGTGGTGTGGTGTTTTGTTGTTGGTACCAGTGTTCCCCCTTCTTCTTCACATTATTTGTGTGTGTGTGTGTGTGCTGTGTGTGTGTGTGTGTGTGTATGTATGAAAGTACACACATGAAAGTACACATACACGTTGAAATACCTGGATTCTAATGAATCCTGCAACTAAATATATATAGATAGAGAGAGAGAGAGAGTGAGTGGGAGAGACAGACAGACAGAGATAGATAGACAGATAGACAGATAGACAGATAGACAGACAGATAGATAGATAGATAGATAGATAGATAGATAGATAGATAGATAGAGAGAGAGAGAGAGAGATAGATAGATATGTTTACGTATATGTGTATATGTATATTACGCACATGTAGCTCTGCGTATATGCATGTATGTCTATATATATAACATAAACATATGTATGTATGTATGTATGCACACACATATATATATATATACATATGCATATACACACTACATACATACATATATATATATAATAATATATATATAATATATATATATATATATATTATATATATATATATATATATCTATATATATATATATATATTATATATTATATATATATATTATATTATATATATATATACGTAGGGTCAAAGTGTGAAAGACTTTTCCATTCTTCATGAGCGTTAATTAATACACCTGCTTATTGTTCCTTCACTCGTCTTTTATTTTCTGTAAATTTGAATTATATTTATATAATTTTCAGGTCACCCTTGTAATAGGATGTAAGGTTTTAATAGTACTTGATTTTTCATAGTTATTATCAAGACTTAAATTACCCTGAGAACAATTAGAGTAACCAATATTATCGGCTAAATTAGGATAATACTTCGTATAGGTAGTTCATCGTTGCTGACCACAGAAGGAAACTGAAGCTCACTAGCCACAGGGTGCACCATCCTGACTGCATTGTTTCTAGACTTGTCCCATGGAAACTTATGCATAATAATGCTAAACGTGTCGCCCGGAGGATAACATATGTGAACGTGCTCAGAAATACATGAGTTGCCCCAACACTGATGAGCTGTGCTCTGGCCTGCAGAACTGAAACACGCGTATGTAAACCCGTGTTATCTAGAAAGCACGAGTTGCACCATTGACCTCCACTTGAAAAGAAGGATTATCTTATATAAGGTGACTTTTTCTTTTTCATGACAATGGCGAGTTTGATTTATGAGAATTTGGCTATTATTTCTAGAAACTGGAGCGACTACGTAAAGGCGCCCTCTTTAGCTCGATAAAAGAACCAATCCGACATTCTCTCAAATCATCATCTTAATAGTCATCTTGTAGTTTATCTTTGCTGTCAAACAGATGATGGCGCCTTGCTGAAATCTTTCAAAATATCTTATTATTGGTTGACATCAACAACCATCAATGCTAATAAAAATCGTTTTTCATAACGTCATCATTATCGTTATGATCATCGACCGAACTGACTTTGTTGTTGTTGTTTTGCCTGTTGTTGCTGGTGTTATTGCTGTCGTTATCATATATTTATATGCATGCCTATGTCTGCGTGTCAATGTATGTGTGTTTATAAATGCACACACATGCAGACACACAGACACACACACAACGAATGCAAACATGCACATACAAACACATATACATATTTATATGTACGTATGAGTGTGAAGGTATGCGTATGTGAGTCTATATTACTATATATATATGTATGTGTGTGTGTGTGTGTGCGTATATATATATATACACACACACACACACATATATATATATATATATACACATACACATATATATATATTCATATATAAATATTTATATTTATATATATATATATATGCATACAAATATATACATATATATATACACACAAATACATATATATATACATACAACACACACATATATATATATACACACATACACACACATATATATATACACACATACACACACACACACATATATATATATATATATATACACACACACGCACATATATACATATAACGTACACATCACGAAAATTTTGAATGCAGAATCTTGGATACCAGATACACATAGATACACGCACACACACGTACACACACGCATGTGCACGTGTATGTGCGTGTGTATATGTGTGTGTGTTTGCATGCATGTATGTATGTATGTATGTATGTATGTATGTATGTATGTATGTATGTATGTATGCATGTAAGTGCGAATAAGGACGTAATATAGACATGCCATAACTGTCAGCACAGGTCGAAATAATCACATCTTCGACGCACATCCCCCTAACACATACACACTCATACACACGCACACACTCCTATACACACGGCCAGCCACAACCACCCACAACCAGCTACATCTATCACAATCCACTCTTCAACCAGCAATCAAAATATATAAAAAAAAGATAATCATTGAAA
>NW_021835176.1:12500-25000 GCF_006345805.1 Octopus sinensis | reverse complement strand
ACTGACTAGCAAATCTGTGATATTTGCTATAACGAGGTCGGCAAACTGGCAGAAGCGTTAGCACACCGTGCGAAATGCTTAGCGATATTTCGTCTCTCTTTTACGTTCTGAGTTCAAATTCCGCCGAGATCGACTTTGCCTTTCATCCTTTCGGGGTCGATATATTAAGTACTAGTTGCGTACTGGGGTCGATCTAATCGACTGGCCTCTTCCCCAAAATATTCGGGCCTTGTGCCTAGAGTAGAAAAGGATATTGAGCAGAATATTTACTATAACGAAGGAGGCGAATTGGAAGAAACGTTAACACGCCAGGCGAAATGCTTAGCGGTATTTCGTCTGCCGCTACGTTCTGAGTTCAAATTCCGCCAAGGTTGACTCTGCCTTTCATCCTTTTGGGGTCGATAAATTAAGTACCTCTACCGTTTTCTACGTGGCGGGGCCCCACTTTCGAAGGTGTCTTCAGCACTGATGTTGAGTGCATTTCTTCTTTCTCCTTCTTTCCTCTGTTCCCTGGCCTCTTCGATACAACATCAACGAATGTCAGCGGCCGACTGACCTTCCTGTCAAATTGCCCTTTAAATACTCGCTGGTAGGCTCCAGCAGCTGGCACCAGTTAACTGTCACGTGACACTATCTAAGCTTCAACTGACAAATGGAGGCAAAGGGCGCGTAATCTTAGCCCGCTCCTTCTCTAAACCTGCCTTCCAACAGTGTCCTGTTAGTTACAGTTCCAGCAGCCAGAACCGACCAGCTGTTTGGTGGTGCAAGCCTTCGAACCAGGAGGTGGGGTGGCCACTATGAATGAGTTCGCTACCTTGGCCTACCGGTCAATCAGCGATGCTGCTTAAGTGTCTGTCAGCCTCACCTAGCGACGCTATTTCCCAGTTGGCATGTTATCGCTTTCAAGCCATTTTGGGTCTTCTCGCTTCAGAAACTGGCTTTGTCGATTGTATCCTCCTTATATTATTTTTCCCAGCTCTGAGCTCGAAAAGGCAAACCTTCTTTTGAATGTATGTATGTATGTATGTATGTATGTATGTATGTATGTATGTATGTATGTATGTATGTAGGTTTGTCCCCCACCATCACTTGACAACCGATGCTGGTGTGTTTACGCTTCCGTAGCATTAGCGGTTCGGCAAAAGAGACCGATAGAATAAGTACTAGGCTTACAAAGAATAGGTCCTGGGGGTCAATTTGTTTGAAACCAATAAACGAATAAAAGAATATATATAGTTATACACACACATACACATATACATATATATTATATATATACATATATATTATACATACATCATATATTATACATATATATGTATATTATACATATATGTATATAACATAATAATACATATATATATATATATATATATATATATTAGATGGATATAGATATAGATATATGATATATATGTATATTATAATATATACACTAATAAATGTATATATATATATATACACCATATAAAATGTATATATATAGATACACAATATATAAATGTATATATATATATATATTATGTATGTATGTATGTATGTATGTATATAATATATACATACATACATACATACTTACATATATATATACATATATATAGTGAGGATATAGATATATGATATTATATATATATACACACACACATATAGAAATGTATGTATATATATATAAATATTATATATACATAAATTTATATAAGTGCGTATCTCTCTCTCTCCCTCTCTCTCTCTCTCTCCTCTCTCTCTATATATATATTATATATATATATATATATATGCATGTATGTATGTATATATGTATGTGTATATATATATATATATATATATATATGTGTTGTGTGGGTGTGTGTGTGTGTATGTATATGTATATATATATATAATATACAATAGAGAGAGGAGAGAGGGAGAGAGAGGAGAGAGAGAGAGAGAGAGAGAGGAGAGAGGAGAGAGGAGAGGAGAGAGGAGATGAGGAGGAGAAGAGAGAGAGAGAGGGAAAGCGAAAACCAGGTGGAAGACAAGGTTTGCCGGTTTGCCGTGACAAATATCTATTAACACTTCTGGAAATAAGCTGCATTGCGCCGCCTGTTTAATGTGTTTGTAGCTAATAACGTCTCGAGATCCGAGCCATAGGTAAGACTACACCAGGCGACAGACAGAAAGTGATGTTGTCAATTCAGAAAGAGCAAAGGCTAAAGACATAATAGTTAAAAGATAGATTGTTATAGACGGACGTGTATTGTATTATCTATTACCGTGTGTGGGATGATGCGATAGGTTATACGTGCGTGCGTACATGTGTGTGCGTGCGTATGTGAGTGTGTGGGTGAGTGGGTGTCAGTGTGTGCCCAACCGTGTGCGAAGATAATTGAACTGGGTTGTGGATAGGAAGTAGGAACACGGGTTCGATTCTTAGTGGAGCCTTTACTTTCATTCCTTCTTTATTTTTCTCTTTTCACACACACACACATGTATATATATATAGTTAATCAAACAAGAAAACACAAAAAAACACAGCAACGCGAGGACGTGGAACAAATAAAGTATTATTGGACGCTCAGGAAAGAAGGGAAGGAGGGTTTAACGTTTCGAGCGGAGCTCTTCGTCGGAAACAAAGGAGAAGGAAAGATCCCGAGAAGGGAAGACAGAGGAAATAAAATCGCTGGCGGTGCTCACGAGGTCACATGTTGAATCATTAATATTATTATTATTCCTTCATAACACAGAGTAGATAAAAATGCACCAGAGTCTTTAGTCATCTGTGAATTCACAAGGACCTCAGACTGGTACTTTCCTTAAGACGTGCACTGTGCCCAATAAGGCTGCTTTTTGCAAGACATCAATCTTGCATGGGATTTCCAGTTACCTTAAGAAGTTTTGAATTTTCAATGAGATTAACGCTCCGATCACCACTGGTATCACTTTTACATTACCCTCTCGCATTCCATAGTCTTGTCATTTCCACTTTCAATTCGGAGTACTTGGGTATTTTTTCAACCCCTTTGCCCACAACATTCATGTCATTTGGTATGGCTACATCAATGATCTGACAGTATTTGTCTCTCTTATTCAATATGACAATATCCGGCCATCGGTGTTCGATTACACGATCCGTCTGAAAATCATAGTCCCAGAGTATCGTTACTTTTCCATCCTCCTGCATAACTTTGGTTATACCAGTTCTCTGTTACTTCATATTGGTATTTACAGCATAAGAGCCAATGAAGATACACTGGTTCAATGATGGGCCTTTCTTCCCACATCGGTAACCCATCTTAACTTTCCTAAGTGTTATTGTTATGGGTATTAGTGCAATTACAAAAAGTAGTGGAGAAAACGAGTCACCTTGGAGAATTTCCCTTTTAATATTAATTTCTCCAAGGAATACATTACTTGAGTACAATTTGGTTTTCCACTCTTTCATGCTATGCATCAGAAAATTTGTGATGTTTTCAGCAACACCAAACATCTGCAGGTACTCAACAATCCAAGAATGAGGGATTATATCATATGCCTTCTTAAAGTCAATCCAAGCCTTAGACATGTTTGTATGATGTTTTTTACAATGCTTCAAAACTGTTTTATCGATGACCAGGCCATCCTTGGCACACTGAGAACTCTCCCTACATCCTTTTTGTTCCCTTGGTAGTATTTCTTCCTGTGCCAGGAAAGTATATGTTTTTGCCGCATATATTCTAGTGAGTATCTTCCAGATTATGTTTAGGCATGCTATTATTATTACTATTATTATTATTATTATTATTATTTCTCTTTATCACAGGTTTTGTTGGAACTCCTGGAGTCTTACATGCGTAGCGGGCTTGTTACATGCAGCCTACGGTACCATGCTATCCGTTCTTTTCAGCTATCTAATACCTTCCTGATTATTCTGACAGTGCTAAGGAGGCAAACCATTTTTAACACTCTACAGGGGATAATATTCCAATTTCCTTTATACTTCCCTTGATGCCTTCTGATACTGTTCCCAAAGATCCAACAATAATCGGCACTATCTTCACCTTCTTCATTTTCCATAGCCGGGCTATTTCGTACTTAAAAGGGTTGTATCTATCTATCTTTTCGTTTTCCTTCTTGGCTACTAGTTGGTCAAAGAGGCATGCAACATCAACTATACAGCATATGTGGTGCACCTTGTCCACCACCACTAGGTCCGGTCTGTTATGCTCTAGCACTTGATGTATTTGGATTGAGAAATCCCAGAAGATTTTGCTAGTCTCCGACTCTGCTATTCTCTGCGGTTTTACTTCTCTCTAGCCCCCCCCCCCACACACACACACACACATTTCGCAGTTTCCAATGTAGCACTTTCGCTACCTGATCGTGTCGCCACAACTTGTAGTGGTTTTGGGAAAGTCCAGGGCAGTCCTTCGATTATATGGGCAACGGTTTCTTCCACTCTCTTGCAGATGCGGCACAGCGGAGACACTTGCTCATTCCTAAGGTTGACCTTCCAGGTCGTGGCCAAAGCTTGGTCTTGTGCTGTCAGTATGATGCTCTTGGTCTCTTTCTTAGTATTCCTTTCTTCAGCCAATCCCACACATATTTTCCAGCAACATCTGTTGTGGCTATATGGAATTTTTTGTGTAGTCCCTTCTTGCGTAATTCTTCCTCATGTCCATTTGGTACTTCTTTTGTTTTTCTCTGCTTTCAATATTCCCTCGTTCCTAACTGTCACTAACAAGGTTTCTTTACTTTGGGTTAGGTATCTCCTTAAGCACTCGAGTTCGTTACCCACGCAGTCTTCCACACTTACCAGTCCTCTTCCTCCATTTGCTCTCTTTAGGGCGATCAGTGTCTGCACGTGGATGATGGGTTCCATGCATCGTTAGGAGTTTTCTTGACTTCCTGTCCATCTCCTTTAGCTCCTCCACTGTCCACTTCAAAATTCCAGCCCCATACCGAACTACTGCGGCTGCGCGCGAGTTTATTGCTGAAATTATGTTTCTGGCATTCAGCTTTGAGGCCAGTATTTTTCTCACTCGCCACAGGTACTATATTTTTGTCTTTTCCGTCATGTCCATGTGCCTCAAATATTCCCAGGTATTTATAGTTGGATTGAGGTTGAATTGCCTTCATCATTTCACCACTTGGGAACCATATGCCTTCTGTCCTGACAAGGCGGCGAGCTGGCTGAATCGTTAAGCACGCCGGACGAGATGCTTACCAGCATTTCATCCGTCTTTACGTTCTGAGTTCAAATTCCGCCGAGGTTGACTTTACCTTTCATCCTTTCGGGGTCGATGAATTAAGTACCAGTTTGCGTACTGGGGTCGATCTAATCGACTGGGCCCCTCCGCCAAAATTTCGGGCCTTGTGCCTAGAGTAGAAAAAATCATCATCATCATCATCATCGTCATCGTCATCGTCATCATCATTATTATTATTATTATTATTATTATTATTATTATTATTATTATTATCATCATTATTATTATTGCTAATGCCATTCGAATATAACAAACACAAGTAAATAAATTATATCAAACAAAAGAAAATAGCTAAATCTTGTAACGCAATAGGTTTTAGCGTGTAAAAAGCAGTAACACGCATGAATGCTTGACAAATCTATCTTTATATAGTACAAAAAAATAAATAATAAACTAGGCTTGGCGCTTCCTACTGATTGTGGTCACACGTCTGTCCCATATACGCACATTCAGAGGAGGGATAGAATTCGCGTGAGATGGGAGATAAACTCTTAACTAGATTATACGTATATGTAAGAGCTTACCGACAAGAGTATCATAATATCTAGAAGATGACTGGAGCCTCCTCTGTGTACTCACTCGCCTAAATGTCTTAAGTGTAAGATAATTAGATAGCTAGAAGACACTAATAAAAATATATTTATACATGTGTATATGAATATAATATAATATATATATATATATATATTATATATATATATATATATATATATATATATTAATATGTATATATATATTATATATATGTATTGTATATATATATATATATTATATATTTATATATATGTATATATATGGATGTATGCATGTCTGTATATACGTATGCATTCGTGTATGTATGTATGTATGCATGCATGTAAGTATTCATGTCATGTATGTATATAGATAGCTAGATATCATAAATATAACAAATGTGTGTGTTCATTAGACACACGAGTAACTATATTTATATCAACTTTTACAGTTAAAATGCTAACTGTGACTTCGAAGTTTGGGCTTACTTGCCTTCATCAGACAGTCGGGTTGAAGGCGAGCAAACCGAAACTTCGAATGTAATATTGAATATGGGATCTTCAAAGCAGTATTCATTAATCCTTCTGCTTAATATTAAAGTCTTTCTAAACTTGACAGAAAGGCAAACACTTTTATAATACATACATACATACATACATACATACATACATACATACATACATACATACATACATACATATATATATATATATATACATACATACATAAATACATACATACATACATACATAAATACATACATACATATATATATATATATATATATACACATACATACATACATACATACATACATATATATATATATAACATACATACATATATATATATAACATACATACATATAATATATAGATATATATATATATATATATAATATATATATATATATATATATATATATATATATATATATAGATAGATATATATATATTAGATATATATAGATATATATATATAGATATATATGTTGGATTAACTGTTGAAGTGGACGGACGTCTATTTGTTTCTCTCCCAAGTCAGTAGCAAGCTACACAGCTTCAAAACTTAACTGACCTTAAATATATATATATTTGTAACCACGTGTTTACCTACAAACCCGTAAGTACGTTTTCATTTAACTACAAATTGTTATATACACCTGTTTTTCTTTTAATATCCTCAAACAACCAAATAATCAAAAACTCACACCCTAAGAGAGAACATTTATATATATATACACTTCTTTAACTCCCAAGAAAGAATATATATATTTTCAAAAATCAAAAGGAAAACAAACAAAAGAAAAACAAACATGACTAACTTGCAGGCCTGCAACAGACGAAATTGGTCTGATAACGAAATTGATGTTTTAATAAACACATGGCTCTCTCTTTCCCAAACAGAAAATCTAAATGTTTGTGTTTGAATGAGATTGCCGAAAAAACATCACAAGTGGTCAACACACGATCCGTCAAACAGATTCGTAGCAAACTGAAACATATCGAAGTATCTTTCAAACTGACAAAAGGCCATTATGAAAAGCTTCTTCATATTTTCACAGTTCAAGAACAGCAACAGCTAGAAAATCAGCAGCCACAACAACAACAACAACAACAACAACAGAATGAGCCACTCCTGGTTCCCAGCACAATGGCTGACCCTAACATCGGTCAAGCACAACAACAACAACAACAGCCACAGCAACAAGAACAACAACAGCCACTCCTCAACTCTAGCTTACTAGATGATTCACTAAATGCCAGTATCTTTTCACCGCTCTCACGGCAACCACCACAATTATCATCATCATCATCACCACCGCTGCCACCATCGTCTTCTATCACCAAAAATACCAACAGAAAACCAAATAAGAAACCACTGCCCTCTTCCCCCACATCACCACCTCAATACTACGCAGTAACAAAAACTTAAAGAAACATAGGAAGCAGAATGCGCCCCCCACGGCACAAACAAGAAATCCCCAAATATGCCGCTATTCACTGCGCCAGAGACTCTGCACAAATAGTGACTGCATCTTCACGCATCTACCCGGCACTAGACGCACTACCGGCCAGGCCAAAGCACGCACCCACAATAACATCAACACCACCAAATAGTAAATCGAAATTCAAAACACACACAACTCGGAGTCCCAAAATCTGCCGGTATTCCCAACGTGAGAGAACATGTCTGCTGAGTGACTGTCCCTCACTCATCTTCCAGGGACCCGACGCCAAACAGAAACGGGGCTTCAAGCCAACACCAAACCTGAATAAAATAAAAATAGAAACACACCATGCTGCAGTAATGCTGGTCCAGTCTTTTCAGGAAGACACAAAAACAACAACAACAAAAGTGGAAACTACAGCCCTATCCAACAGTGCAACCACACCTCCAGCCAAAAACTGCTCCCTAAGCAGGAAAATTCTTTTTTAGCCATGTTGAACATGGCAGAAGAGATACACAAAACATTCTAGCCATCACTCAACACCATCCTATGCTATTACCCCAGTGCACCAATTCCCCACATTGCTGCCACTAACACACACAAAAAATCCAAGCCCCCTGCAACAGTCAAAACCAGCCACTACACTAACCTCCACATTCCTACTCAATGCACAAGGTGTCAGCCCTTCCATCAATGCACAAAAATGGAAGGTCCAATTCATTGAAGACTGGGTTGGTAACCATTCACACCACATCCCTTTCTTCATTCTCACTGAGACCCACCTTGACAACTCCCACTTGGAAGCCGAAGTGAGAGTGAAGAATTTCACAACCATCCGCGCGGATCGTATCGGCAGGAGGAGGGGTGGAACTGCCATTTTCCTGCATGATTCATTTACGGCAGATGGAAATAGTATATCTCTCTAACGGCTACTGTGAATCAGTCACCGTGCACAACAAAGCCAATGACCTGACAGTAATTGGGCTCTATAGGCCGCCCCAAACACCCATACTGTGCTTTAAAGAATGCCTCAACAGCATTAAGTGCTTTATTCAACAGTGCCATTCTAGCAACATACTCATGATGGGAGACTTCAATCTACCCTGTGTTGACTGGACTACAAACTGTTTGAAACCAAGCACTCCCGCCTCAACCGCTGACAAAGAAGCAGCAGAGTCACTTTTCGACTTTACGAATGAGTTTTTCTTGTCCCACTTGTCCTTGCACCAACAAGACATCAGAACATTTTGGACCTAGTGTTTAGTAACCACACTAACACTATACATAACGTTACAGTGGAAAAAACCCTTCTTTCAGACCATGACATGGTTCTCTGTAACATGAAATTCCACCAGCCGAAAGCTAATCCTAGTGACCTTCCTCCAGCCCACCCATTTGACAACATGGATCTCCATAATGCCAACTGGGATGCAATCAGGAACGAGCTATCACATGTTGACTGGTCCTTTACATACATCTCCACCAACCATAAAACATCTTGGCAGATCTTTGTAGACACCGTCACAGATATATGTGCAAAACACTCCCCACCAAGACCTGTGAACAAAAAGTGCAGAATCCCCCAAAACAGAAAAACCATTATCAGAAAAATAAAAAGAACAAACAAAAAATTTACAAACTAAAGTACTGCCAACAGCAACACACACATTCGACGGCTATCGCACTGCTTGAATCCAAAAAATATAACCTCCAACAATGCATGAAGACCCTCATCAATAACCAAAGATCAGCTGAGGAGAAGTGGGCCATTGAAAAAATCAAACTCAACCCCAAAGTGTTCTTTTCATTTGCGAGGAAACGCAGGGTCACTGTCTCCACTGTAGGCCCTCTAATTGACGAAACTGGCACTCTCCAAGATAATGCCAAATCCATGGCCGAAATACTGCAGAAACAATACTGCTCTGTTTTCAGCAATCCTGATATGGCCGATCTGGGCTGTATCAGTGATGTCAACCCCCAACACACTATATCGGACATAACGTTTAGTGCCCCTGATGTGTTAGCGGCGATAAACGAAATAAAACACAATTCAGCAGTAGGCCCCGATAGGTTCCCTGCTTGTGTCCTGAAGGTGTGTCGACACCAACTTGCATCTCCCCTTGCTAATCTGTGGAGAAACTCACTGGATGCTGGCTATATTCCAAAACACCTTCTGTCCCAGTCTGTTGTCCCAGTTTTCAAAGAGGGAAACAAGTCCCTTGCAGTGAATTACCGTCCGATCTCACTCACCTCTCATATCATCAAGGTATTTGAGAGGGTGGTGAGATCTCGAATAACCCAATTTCTGGAAAGCAACAGACGGCTGATCTCCAACCAACATGGGTTCCGTAATGGAAGGACTGCCTAACGCAGCTCCTGCATCACTTTGAGGACATTTTGAGAGCTTTGGAGAGGGCTCCAACACCGATGTCATCTACCTTGATTTCAGTAAGGCCTTCGACAGGGTCGATCACAAGATCCTATTGAAAAAACTATCCAACATTGGTGTCTCTGGAAAGTTACTGAAATGGATCAAGTGTTTCCTGACAGACAGATCTCAACATGTTGTAGTTGAAGGGGTAAAATCAAGCCCAGCCAAAGTCAGTAGTGGCATTCCGCAAGGCACTGTGCTGGGCCCACTTCTTTTCATCATTTACATTAATGACATTAATGACATCATCAAGCACAGCAACATAAAAATCTTTGCAGATGACTCCAAGCTACAGAAGGTCATAAATGAGGCGAGTGACCGGACATGCCTTCAGTCAGATCTATTGGCTGTTATCCAATGGGCAGAAAAAAACAATATGCTGCTGAACGAGGATAAATTTGAGCTAATCCACTTTGGAAAAGAGGATGCCCTGAAACTCCCATACTCCCTTCCTTCAGGTGAAACTCTCGCGGCGTCCAACAACATCAGAGACTTGGGAGTAATTGTGGACAACAACATAAGCTGGGCCACTCATATAAACACCAAAGTTGACATGGCCCGCAGAATGTGTTCCTGGATTCTCAGAACTTTCCAGTCGAGAGATATCCACACCATTATCCTTCTCTTCTCCACTTTTGCCCGACCCCACCTTGAATACTGTTGTCCACTGTGGTCTCCCCACACAATACAAGGTATCATAAAAGTTGAAGCACCTCAAAGGGCAATCACAAAAAAGATAGATGGCATGACAGGCCTCGACTATTGGGGTCGACTAGAAAAGCTAAAACTCTATTCTCTCCAACGTCGTCGTGAGCGCTACATCATCTGCATGATGTGGAAAAATATTCCATCAGCATTGCCCAAATGATGTTGGCATCACCTTTAAGGTACATCCAAGGCTTGGGCCCCGTGCCTCCGCCCAAAACAAAAATCGCACTCTCATCTCATAACAACAATACGGCACAATTATCACCTCATTGGCCCCGCTCTCTTTAACATATAGATATATATAAAGAAGAAGAAGAAGAGAAGAAGAAGAAGAAAAGAGAAGAAGAAGAGAAGAAGAAGAAGAAGAAGAAGAAGAAGAAGAAGAGAAGAAGAAGAACGAAGAAGCAAGAAAATGGAGACTGGGAAATTAATAATTGTTTGTTAATTAACACCAAATTAATCATCATCCCTTACACCTGTTTCAATTAATACTCAGTAAATATGGAGTAAATTAAGTTTTTAACTTACGACACTTTTGCAAATAGCCACAACATATAAATATATATATATATATATATATATAAAATTTAGTCCATTCACATTGAGGCAATGTAAGAAACGAAAACAGACTAGAAATGGTCTGGTAACCTAACGACCAGATAATGACCAGCCTTATACAATCCGCTATCAAGAAGAACAGGTTCGTTTACACTCGAACTATACATTGCAGCCCATACTTACGCCTTCTGCCACAGTTTTACCAATTATATGCATTGCATTGCTTGCATTTGAATAGATTGGAGTTGCCGACGACAGGAAATATTTCTTCGTCTGACTAACTTATGTGAGCAAATAATACAAATTAATCATTAAGATCAATAATATTTCCGTATCGAACTGAGCTGAACGATCAAAATCGTCTTTATTCAGTTGACTAAACTGATATTAGAGCCATTGTATTAAGTGTTATTTCTTTAAAACTCTAAATAATTTCTGATTTTGACTAACCTGTGTTCAGAAAGATTTAATACATTTAAGGAACGAGTACTCTTAATTCAGCGATTTAGTGAACGTTAAAACAGTCAACTTCATAGATGTTGCGCTATTTACATCTAAGAGACAACTTTGGCTTATCGACGAATGTTCTAACTTCATCTGCCACGTTTCCTCTCCTCATTTAGTACTCAACAAAATAATCAATGATTTTTTAATACATTAACAAACAATATTGCATTTTACATAGCAACGATTTAGAATGGTAAGTGATTTCAAGAAAAATCAGCTTTAAAAGTGCAGTGTAAAAGAAATTCGTCCAGATTCCGTTTAAAGGTGATGGGATCCTTTTCCTCTTTGATCAGTTTTGGGACAATGTTAAACAGGGCAAGGCTTGTTGAGGAAAAGAAATTGCGTCACAGTGTACCTATATGTTGCGATCCTGAATTGGGTAGGAGACGTATGACCCGTGGTCCCAGCCTTGGATGAACCTTGAAGCTAATGTTCAGGTCGTTTGGGCAATGCTGGCGGTATATTCTCCACATCGTGCAAATGATGTACCGCTCACGGCGGTGCTGGAAAGAGTTGAGTTTCAAGGCTTTAAGGAGGTCCCAGTAATCGAGATCATGCCCTTAGTTCGTTTAGTGAGTGCCCTCTGGAGTGATTCAATTTTCGAGAT
>NW_021835176.1:0-7500 GCF_006345805.1 Octopus sinensis | reverse complement strand
GAAGACATGAGCATTTCGCTAAGTCTGCAATAAATTTATATGGTGCGCAACTCCATTGTCTCCCGAGACAAAAAGGATGCCAACAATATATATATATACTGACAGGCCGGTTTAGCTAAACCAGCGAGCGACTGAGTAGTCACTGCTGACGGACCTATAACTATTAATTTCTGCTTTACTGAGAAACACTCACGTTGAGGGTAAAAACAAAAACACAACTATAAATATTGCACTTGTAGTCACCCATAATCTTAGAAAATACTATATCATACATTCGGCCAAACGATTTCTTCCAATTCTAAATCAGTCATCGAATTCCCAATACACAGTTAAGGAATCACAAATAATCAGCTGCCGAGGACAACCAGCAAATCTCAAAAGACATCTCAGAAAGTGAAATTCACATCTGAAGAAGGAATATTAAAGTTAACAAACAATGGAGACCCAATTGTACGAAGTATAAGATAATTGAGCAGGGAAAAACAAAAAAGGTTCAAATGTGGAAGGAATTGAATGTTAAAGCAAACATGAATTGCAAAGCAAAAGAAAAAGACTCATCTTCTGCATCACATGCAATGAGAACTATATCGGAGAAACAGGATCGAAATTAACTAACCGTGTGAGAATGCACAAACAGCAAATCAGACTAGAAATGTTGTTAGGAACTTCTTTAGAAATGCTCTTAGAAATTTCCATGTAATGAACATCTAGATATTTGTGCAAATGAAAAATTCAAAATATTTCCTTTTTTCAAAATACATTATAAAAATGTGGTTGTATACAGTCAACATAACATGACAGTCCTGTAAGGGAATTACACCACCGCTATTTAGCCCTAGGAAGCATTTCCTGTGTCCTTATATGACACAGGAAATGTGTCAAAGCCGACAGGAAGCGTTGATGCTTCCTAGGGCTAAATAGCGGTGGTGTAATTCCCTTAGAGGACTGTCACGTTATGTTGACTGTATACAACCACTCTATCGCTCCACCACCGCTCGTGTCTCTTTGAGACATTTAGAAATTCAATATTTCTAATTATAAAAATGATCAATTATGAACGGCAAAAATAGTATGAATACTTTATAAGAATTCTAAATCTGAAATAATTAAATAGGAAGTAATCTGCGCTACTACCAGAAACAACCTCGTCTCTACAGATTACGGGATAACGAAACCACTTAAAAGCACAATACAAAAATTTCATTCCATAAGTTCGTGTCATTCTGTTTTTTCTAGAATATTTATAGTCAATAATTTTTAAGAAACTCTTCATGTAATGCGACTGTATTAAGTATTTTTTGCAAAATCTTGTAAATAAATATACGCTTACATATGCATACCAACATTCATATATATTTTTTTCTCTTCGACGACACACACTACCGTCAAAAATGTGGTATTGCGATGGGCACCAAGGCTGCACCAGTCCTTGCGAACCTCATAATGGGTTTCTTCGAACTATCACTCTATGAAATATCACGCCAGAAATTTGGACATGTTTTCCACACCTACCTAATGGAAAACTGGAAAAGGTATTTGGATGATTATTTCATCATATGGAAAGAACCTTATGAAAAACTCCTGGAATTCAAAACCATACTAAACAACATACATCCCAACATCCAATTCACTATGGAATTAAGCAAACATCATCTCCCATTCCTTGATCTCCTAATTATAAAACACACTAAGAACCAAATCATAACAGACATCTACCACAAACCTACAGACTCACAACAATACCTCCTCTTTAGTTCATGCCACCCAAAACACACCAAGACAAATATCCCTTTCAATTTAGCTAAAAGGGTATGCACCATTGTCTCGGATCCAAAAACACGAGAAATACGCCTTCAAGACCTCAAAAAAACACTATTACAACGCCAATATCCCTCCACCCTTATAGAGTATGGAATAAAACGCGCCAAAGAACTAGATAACATTACACTGAAAACCACCCAACCTAACACCACACACAACCTCAAAATACTTCCATACATTTCCACCCAAAACCCCAAAAATATCGAAGCATACACCACACTCATACAAAACCTCAGTCTACTGTCAACAGACCCAAAAATGAAAAATATTATAAATACACACAAAATCCTCAAATGTAAAAGGCAACACAAATCTTTAAAAAAACTCTTGACAAATACCAAACTTCACACACCACATCCACCCCAGCAGTAAAAAAATGTGCACGTCCAAACTGTGGCACCTGCCCCTTCCTACTTGAAGGCTCTGAATTTACCTTCAAACAAGGTACGAAGTTTAAAATCAAGACTAACTTCTCCTGTTCCTCCGAGAACCTTATCTACGTTCTCACATGCGCTGGTTGCCAACATAATTATGTTGGACAAACGAATCTCCCGTTACGTAAACGAGTAGCGGTGCATAAAGAACAAATAAATCTCCCGGAATACCGACAAATTCCACTGAGTGACCACATAGACTCATGCGCTAAAGACTTAAACCCCAAATTCTATATATTCCCCTTCTACCAATGTAAAGACGGGATCACCACACAGGAGAGAATTAACAAGGAGAATCTCTTTATTCAAAAATTCCAAACACAACTTTATATGCAAACTCCTCGTTGATCAAACTTCCTTTTTCTACCTCAATCTTCATGGATGGACTAACACAAATATATAAGGATACCATGCATTCTCCTTTTTCTACCTCATTCTTCATGGATGGACTAACACAAATATATAAGGATACCATGCATTCATCACTTCAAGCTAAAACTTATATTCTTTAAATATCATTTTTACTATTGTTGTTATTACTATCATTTTTATTATATATGATATAACAATCTGAAATGTAATTCTAAATTGGTCTATGCAAATTTATATAATTAGAAAATAATATAAATAAAGTGTTAAAATCTGAAAGTTAAGTTAACTAACAATTATATAAAAAAGATAATGCAAATGAAGCTAAAATGATAATTTTATAATTTGGGGTTTATTAGCAGCCTTTATTGCAGGGGAGTTTTGAGAAACACAAATTGAAGAACTCAAAAGAGTTGTCTCCCCTTATTCACAACACAGGAACTGAAGAACCACAATTACTACTACTTCCTGTTTTGCCAACATCCTTAATTAAACCAAACAACACATGGTCTTAATCCCATTGGATCCTAATACCTCAAGGTAATTTTTTCGTGAACAATCATTAAACTCAAGATACACAACGAATTCACAATGTATCGGAGTACTTATTTTTTAATTTTTGTACATATTTATTATTATTCTTTTGCAAAAAACAATGCAACTTCCTTTTTTCCCCTTTCTCACTTAAAAAATTTTTTTTTACCTAACTATTCTTGATAAGTCATATTATTACGAAAACCGGTTTGAATAAATATATATTTATATATTTTATCAATTTCTCATTCCATTAAAATTTTCTTTCAATTTAGCATTCTGCATTTTTACAATTTTTCCTTGCTATATATATATATATATATATATATATATATATATATATATATATATATATATATATATATATATATATATATATATATATATATATATATGTATATATATATATATATGTATATATATATATGTATATATCCGGTTCCGTTTTTAACAGAGAGAGACGTATTGCCTCTTCTCTGTGAAAAAGTTTGCATAGATCGGCGAAATAACCCACTGTAGTTGCAAAACGTAAAACTCTAAGTCATAGAGATCACTACAACACTTTGGTTAAAATATTTTTAAAAATATATATATAAAATATATACATATACACAGTAATTTTCATTTTCGCCGAAACGCACATGGTGCAAAAATAACTGAATCAAGTTATATCCTGCAAGAAAGAAAAAAGAAGCATCTCTCCTGAAAAAAATCCCGTAACACCAAAAAAAATAATCCAGACCACATTGTTGGATTAAGTATCAATTTCATCTATTTCATATTTTATTTATTATTCTATTTTATCCTTCACTTAGGCCCACATCTTAGTAAAGTTGCGATCGTCATTTTGTTTGTTTACATTTTCAATATCTGTTCTCGATATATAATTTTCCAGACACTCTATCTTCTAATTAGCCTTAAGATTAAATTAAATAACGTTTAATATTGATACCGTCAAATTAGCCTTAGGATTAAATTAAATAACGTTTAATATTGTTTAATATTGTTAATAATTATTGTTAATTAGCCTTAGGATTAAATTAAATAACGTTTATTATTGTTTTAATATTGTTAATAATTATTGTTAATTAGCCTTAAGATTAAATTAAATACGTTTAATATTGTTTAATATGTTAAATATTATTGTTAATTAGCCTTAGGATTAAATTAAATAACGTTTAATATTGTTTAATATTGTTAATAATTATTGTTAATTAGCCTTAAGATTAAATTAAATAACGTTTAATATTGTTTTAATATTGTTAATAATTTTTCAGATACTCTATCTTCTAATTAGCCTTAAGATTAAATAAATAACGTTTAATATTAATAACGTCTAATTAGCCTTAGGATTAAATAAATAACGTTTAATATTGTTTAATATTGTTAATAATTATGTTAATTAGCCTTAGGATTAAATTAAATAACGTTTAATATTGTTTAATATTGTTAATAATTATTGTTAATTAGCCTTAAGATTAAATTAAATAACGTTTAATATGTTTTAATATTGTTAATAATTCTTCAGATACTCTATCTTCTAATTAGCCTTAAGATTAAATTAAATAACGTTTAATATTACCCACACTCTAATATAATATTTACATGCTAATATATTTTCAGATATTCTATCTCCTATTAGCCTTAAGATTAAATAACGTTTTTTTAACCCACACTCTAATATAATATTAATATTGCTAATATATTTTCAGATACTCTATCTTCTAATTAGCCTTAAGATTAAATTAAATAGCGTTTAAATTTATAACGTCTAATAAGCCTTAAGATTAAATTAAATAACGGTAATATGCTTAATATTGTATATATAATTTTTCAGATACTCTGTCTTCTAATTAGCCTTAAGATTAAATTAAATAACGTTTATATACCCACACTCTAATATAATATTAATATTGCTAATATATTTTCAGATACTCTATCTCCAAATTAGCCTTAAGATTAAATAACGTTTTTTTACCCACACTATAATATAATATAATATTGCTAATATATTTTCAGATACTCTATCTCCTAATTAGCCTTAAGATTAAACAACGTTTTTATCCACACTCTAATATAATATTAATATTGCTAATACATTTTCAGATACTCTATCCCCTAATTAGCCTAAGATTAAATAACGTTTTTACCCAAATAACGTTTTTACACAAACTTTAATATTGTTAATATTTCTTTTCAAGTACTCTATCTTCTAATTAGCCTTAATATTTCCTGTCTTCTCTCGAACATAATTAGATAGATAAACGGATAGACGGATTATCCAGCATGTCCAGAGCATGGAGACCTGACGAGCTGGATTTATTCGTACAAGCATGGGAGTGCACCGGCGGAGATAGCCCTAGCGAGCGAGGTGATTGCGGCTGCGCTGAAGAGCAGAGGCTACAAGAGGACAGCGCTCAGATGGAGCGAAAGAGACGGGAATTCGTGCGCTCATATGCGCTTGTACGGTCGCACATTGGCGCACTTGATGCCATCTTTGAGAACGAGCGGGGCAAAGATGGCAAGAATGGAGACGATGAAAGAATCACCTCACCCCCACCTGGTGACGCCCGGGAGGAGGTTTTGAATGAGAAACCTGCCCGGGAAGTGAACCCAGGTGCAAGTTCTCCAACCGGCAGCAAGGGCCATGGAGACGGAGAACCCGGTGAAGAGTAGAGAGAGGAAGAAGAACTAAAAGAAGGACTGGAAGAGCTAAAGGAAAAGAAAAAGCTCAAGCAGGACCAAAGAGTGAAACAACCAGGAATAGAAGTGGAACCGCAAAGGATGGAACCAAACAGCGCACACGGGTGTGTATGTTCTACCTGAGAGGTTCCTGCTGGCATGGAAAGGAAGGTGCAGGCTGCCGCTTTGCACATCGGGGACCCTGCCACAGAGACACGAGCAGATGGACAAACCATCAACACAAAGAAAAGGGATGGACCACGCACCACCTGCCCAAAGCGGAGGTACGCAGATGTTGTGCGCGCCACAAACAGCCAACATGATGTTGTCGAAAGAGCAGCTGCTGAGCAACAATCTTTTTTGTGCATGGCACAAAAGATTGTACAGCAGCTGACCTGGCTTCATCAAACCCAAGCCCGCAGGTGGGACTACCCACTATATACCAGACCACCACAGCAACAGCAGAACAGACAGAGGACACCGCCGGCAACAACGTACACCCTCACCTCGATACTCCTACTGAACATCAGAGGACTGCAAACACTCAGTAACAGGACAAAGATCCCATTCCTGAGAGACTTTGTTGCATGCAATCAAGCCTTATGCATAGCACTTACAGAAACGCACCTGAAACCGGACATAGCAGATGCGGAGTTACACATACCACAGTATGCTGTACTACGGACCGACAGGAAAGAAATGAGTCATGGAGGTGTTGCTATGTACATCCGTGAGGACCTCACACCCCCCAGGTCCTCTTGTCATACTCAAACTCGGTGTGTGACACACTAATTGTACATATTAGGCAACTTGATGTAGTTGTGTGTGCTACATATCGCCCTCCAGATGCCCCAAGCCATGTGGGCAAGTTTGAAGACTGCCTATAAAAAATAGAAGAAATTCTAACCACATTAGAACAACACATAGGGTGCTTCTTATGGGAGACTTCAATCTGCCCAATGTCAGATGGCCCGAGGGCCTTTCTCTCCAGGAATGACAAGATGTGAACGAGGACAGGCGAGGTCCCTCCTGAACCTCATCAACACCCTGTACATGGAGCAGGTAATACTCCAACCAACCAGGCAGGTAACACACTGGATCTCTGCTTCACAAATAACATGGATCTCATCCATAATGTGAAAGTGACACCGACACTACACTCGGATCACAACATGATAGAGCTGACCATGTACGGGCCAAAAGAGAGCACGGACATGCAGCCTACAAGAAACCCTCAAAATCTTTCCAGCTTGAACTACCATAAGGCAAACTGGAAACAAATTGAGAAAGAGATCCTCAAACAAACTGGCCTAAATGTCTCTCTCCTCGCCAGACATCGACGTGAAACTTCAACAATTCATGTCTGTAATGCAAGCCATATGCTACAAATATGCCACAGCTCATAAGCTGAAACTAGAATCAATCAATCAATCAATCATATATATGTATATATATATATATACTATATTATATATATGTATATATATATATATGTATAATATTATATATATTATATATATATATATATTATATATAATATATATATTATATATGTATATATATATTATATTATGTATATATATGTATATATATATGTTATATGTATATATATATATATATATATATGTATATATATATGTTATATGTATATATATATATA
>NW_021835175.1:27500-42087 GCF_006345805.1 Octopus sinensis | reverse complement strand
ATATATATATACATATATACGACGGGCTTCTTTCAGTTTCCGTCTACCAAATCAACACAAGCATTGGTCGGCCCGGGGCTATAGCAGAAGACACTTGCCCAGATGCCACGCAGTGGGACTGAACCCGGAACATGTGGTTGGTTAGCAAGCTACTTACAACACAGCCACTCCTGCCCTGTATATGTA
Source organism: Octopus sinensis (assembly GCF_006345805.1). Lineage (NCBI taxonomy): Eukaryota > Metazoa > Mollusca > Cephalopoda > Octopoda > Octopodidae > Octopus > Octopus sinensis. The sequence goes on along the minus strand of NW_021835175.1, from coordinate 41,901 downwards.
TGTCTTGAGTACAAATCAGTTATAAGAGTGGCTGTATTTCTCGTACTTTGTGACTTGATAGAAATCTGCATGTGATTTAATCATTAAAGGTTGCAAATGGCATAGTTATTAGGACGTAAGCTAGATTGTTTTGCAGTTCTTGCTCCTGCGTTCTGAGTTCAAATCTCGCCGAGGTCAACTTTACCTTTCATCCGTTCGGCCATAGCGTGCACAGGGAGATAATTTGCCTCTCTCTCTCCCTCACTCACACACACACACAAATACACACTCAGACATGCATACAGGTCTAGCTGTGTGGTAAAAATATTTTTTTCCCAACCACATGATTCTGGGTTCAGTTCACAGCATAGCATCTTGTGAAAATGTCTTCTACTGTAGCCTTTGACCCACCAAAGTTTTGTGAGCGGATTTAGCAGACGGACAATGAAAGAAGCTAGTCATATATATATATATATATATATATATATATATATTATATATATATATAGCGAGAGAGAGAGAGAGAGAGAGAGAGAGATAGATAGATAGATAGATAGATAGATAGATAGATAGATAGATAGATAGATAGATAGATAGATAGATGTGTGTGTCATTGTGTTTGTGTTTTCTCCCACCAGGTGCTGCTGTTTCCGTTCCCGTATCTTAGCTGTCTGACAAAAGAGCCCGATAGAATAAGTATCAGGCCTAAGAAAAAATAAGCACTGGGGTCGATTACTCAAAATTCTTTAAGGTGCGGACCAGCATGACCGCATGCTAATGGTAAATGATAACTGATGCGCGTGCGCACTCGCACGCACATATACGCGCGCACACACACATAATCTATAGGTATGGGAATATGCGAATACCTGGTGTGTTTCGTCACAGAAGAATAACTCCTTTGCGAAGAATGTGTGTTCATAACACTCGATACATTAGCGCATGAGACTTTGGAGCAACCGGTGATTCGATATGACTGTGTCTTGTTAGCCAGTGGCCCCGCCGAACTTTTTTTGGAAGCACTCCGTCGGTTACGACGACGAGGGTTCCGGTTAATCCGATCAACGGAACAGCCTGCTCGTGAAATTAACGTGTAAGTGGCTGAGCACTCCACAGACACGTGTACCCTTAACGCAGTTCTCGGGGATATTCAGAGTGTGACACTGAGAGTGACAAGGCCGGCCTTTGAAATACAGGTACAACAGAAACAGGAAGTAAGAGTGAGAGAAAGTTGTGGTGAAAGAGTACAGCAGGGATCACCACCATCCCTGCCGGAGCCTCGTGGAGCTTTTAGGTGTTTTCGCTCAATAAACACTCACAGCGCCCGGTCTGGGAATCGAAACCGCGATCCTACGACCGCGAGCCCGCTGCCCTAACCACTGGGCCATTGCGCCTCCACAACTCCGCCGAACTAATGAATATGATAAACATGTCTATAAGAGATTACAAAGGAAATATCACATGCATGAATAAGAGTAAGAAGTTAACTATTCACATTATGGATAAAAAACGCTAGGGAAATGCCAAAGGATACGTATTAATGAAAACCAAACCGTGAAGTTGACGGTAATATAAACTCTTTCAGTCTTTTACACGTCTCAGTCATTTGAATGTGGCCATGCTGGAGTACTGCCTTTAGTCGAATAAATGGACTCCAGGACTTATTCTTTGTAAGCCTAGTACTTATTCTATCGGTCTTTCTGCCGAACCGCAAAGTTTCGGTGACATAAACACACCAACATCGGTTGTCAAGCGATGGTGTGGGGACAGACACAGACAGGTGGTGAGTAGGCAGGATCTTTAGCATGCAGGGGAAAATGCTTAGAGAGAGAAAGCGAGGGAGAGAGACAGAGACAGACAAAGAAAGAGAGAGAGAGAGAGAGAGAGAGAGAAGAGAGGAGCGAGAGAGAGAGAGAGAGAGACAGAGTTCAGGTTTACAGAAAACAAAAGACGAACACGGGTACGGGAACAACAAGCAGGAAGAATGGAAAACTCTTTGCCGTTTCGAGCCTACGTTCTTCGACAGAAAGGGACGAGAGAAAAAACAGAGAAAGTAAAAGCGAAGAGTGAAAAAAAAATGTGTAGGGATGATTTCAAAGGGATATGTAATCCTGGTGGCTATCGTTTTTCTCTTAAATCGGTTTTATGTGCCGGCTAACCACAGCGAGTGATGGTGACACCCGCGTTAGCAATCAGCTGCTAGACTCGCTAATGATTTTTCTCGCTCGGTAAATAATATTGTCCTAGTCAGAACTGCTTAGATTCCGTAGAGTAAAAAGTATTAAGAGTATTAATAATAATAATGATGATGATGATTTCAAATTTTGGCACAAGGCCAGCAATTTCGGGGAGGGCGTAAGTCGATTACATCGACCCAAGTACTCAAGTGGTACTTATTTTATCGAATCAATAATAATAATAATAATAATAATAATGATAATAATAATAATGCACACTGTTAAATGTACATACTGGTGTTAATGTCGGTGCAGTCTTACCAGGGTCTTTTCTTAGTGACATTCGAAGTTAAGCTGAAGTAGATTTGGAAAATCTCCGTTCTCTTGATTTTATATATATATTATATATATATATATATATATATATATATGTGTGTGTATGTGTATATATATATATATATATATATAGGGAGAATTCACGAAAAAGCAACAACAAAAGACGAAGACAAGTGGTGTACAAAACAAACAGATGTATTAGTATAACGCTCAGGAATAGAAAAAGTCTTTTACGTTTCGAGCCTACGCTCTTCTACAGAAAGGGACGCAGAAAAAAGGAGACAAAAAAAATGTGTGTAGTGGCTAACGATCTATCATGGCGTGTATATATATGAATATATATGACGTGCTTCCACGGTTTCAGTATACCGAATTTAGGCCCAAGAAATTCGTCGGTCCGAGGCTACAGTAGAAGGCACTTGCACGAGATGCCGCACTGCTGGACTGAACAGCGAAACCACATAACTGCAGGTGGCTTTCTTAATCACACAGCCATTAAATTTATTGTTATTGTATTGAATTTTTCATGGATTTGAATTTTACTTCTCATTTCAATCTCAGGAAACACCACACATTTGTCAATTTGAAATTATAAAAAGAAAAATATCTGTAAAAAATTATACATATATATATAGAAAGAAAAACAATCACCCTATTAAAAAACGTATTGAATTTAAAATCCCATTTCTTCTTGATGAAATTTTACCATTTAATATCTCAACAAATTTTCGTGTAATTTCTTTCTTTGTTTCTCTTTCACGTATATGTATATGTGTGTACTTGCGTGTCTATCTATCTATCTATCTATCTATCTATCTATCTATCTATCTATCTATCTATCTATCTATCTATCTATCTCTATCTATCTATCTATCTATATATCTATCTATCTATCTATCTAACTATATATATATATATATATATATATATATATATATATATATATATATATATACATATATTTATGTATAATAGAGATTGATAAATAGATACATTTATACACACACACACACACACACACACACACCACACACACACACACTCCAGCACATACTCGCACATCAACCACCGCCGTCTCATCTTTGTGTTCGCGCGTATATTTAAGCATGTTTTGAGAGAGAACGGGTAAGGGGCGAAATATTGTCACTAAATGTATACATTTATATCGCACTGATTATTTTTTTTTTATTGATAGAATATTTGACAGGATGGATTCAGCTCCCCCCTTAGAACCTCCCTCCCCTTCTTTCTTTCTTTCTTTCTTTCTTTCTTTCTTTCTTTCTTTCATTCTTTCTTATATATTTACATATTTATTTATTAACTTTTTTTTCTAGGGTTGAGGGTACTCTGATAAGTTGTTTAGCATGTGGTTCTGTGTTTTTATTTCTCCCAGAATTCCTATCTCCATAAGAACCACAACTGTGCTCGTGCCCCCGTCCTGCCTCCCCACCCCCACTGCCACCACCACTTTGCTTGCTGCCTCAATCTGTAGATCTTTGTACACAGACAATACTTCTTCTATCTCCAAGTCTTTGTATTTAGATATAACAGTGCCCATATTCTTCCTTGTCCTTTTCTTCTTCTTCTTCTTCTTCTTCTTCTTCTTCTTCTTCTTCTTCTTCTTCTTCTTCTTCTTCTTCTTCTTCTTCTTCTTCTTCTTCTTCTTCAGAATTAGAGATAGGTTGCTTCAGGAAATGAATAGTGGCCCTAAATCTTCCTTTCACGTCCCGTGTTCAAACCTCACCGAGGTTCGACTCGGCTTTATTTTTAACAATCTCGTGGGTCAATAAAATTATATCAGTTAAATACTGGAATAAGTTTAATCGATTCTTCTTCTCCTGGAATATCATGGCCCTGTACATATATGAGAAATCATTATTGTCATCATTATCATCATAACAACATCATCATCGCCATCAACATTTTAGTTATCATCTATATGATTATTATTATTATTATTATTATTATTATTATTATTATTTATTATTATTGAGTGAGAGAGCAGTGCATGCCATCAAAGTGACACTGGGGTAAAATATACGAAGCCCAGTATACCCATCATGACTACCCGTCTGATAAGGGTACACTAGGCATATGCATCACAACCATATGTGCGCGACATGGTGATCTCATATCAAAATAAACAGCACATGACCTTGCAGGTGGGGCCCAGTTAGAATTTTCTTCAGGTCGAGTAACCCATCCCACTCGAAAGGTCCCTGTATTATTATTATTATTATTATTACTATTATTATTATTATTATTATTATTATTATTATATTATCATTGAAAGGTGAATCGAAGAATTGGTTCAGTTGTGGACAATATAACTTGCATGTATAATAAACCATCCTTCTTATAATCCGAGTTGAAGTCACGCGACGGTTTTCTGAGTTGCTTTTTGTTATGATAACGATAACATTAAATAACTATCCTTTAATGGGTCATTTGTCATTTGAACACTCGTCATTTGAACATTCGTCATTTGAACACTCCCTTTCGTAAAATTTGTAGTGGTTTGTCTATATTATAAATTGTTATTAGTGGCATCAAAAATAATACTTTCTACCAAAGACACAAGGCCTGAAATTTGGGGGAGATATGGCTTGTCGATTATATCGACCCTGAGTGGTTAGTTGATACTTATTTTATGGACTCACGAAAAGATAAAAGGCAAAGTTGACTGCGATGGAATTTGAACTCGGGACGTAAAGCCGGAATAAATGCAGCGCAAGCATTTTTTGCCGGCGTGATATCGATTATTTTGCTAGCTCACCAACTTCAACAGCAAGAATAATGGTTTCAAATTTTTCCACAAGGGCAGCAATTCTGGGGGAGGGGATGAGTCGATTACATCGACCCCAGCGTTCAACTGGTACTTATTTTATCGTCCTCGAAAGGATGAAAGGCGATGGGCTAAATACCTATTTCTTTATTACCCACAAGTGCTTAAACACAGAGGGGACAAACAAGGACAGGCAAACGGATTAAGTTGACTATATCGACCCCAGTGCGTAACTAGTACATAATTTATCGACTCCGAAAGGATGAAAGGCAAAGTCGACCTCGGCGGAATTTGAACTCAGAACGTAACAGCAGATATACGGCTACGCATTTCGCCCGGCGTGCTAATGTTTCTGCCAGCTCGCCGCCTTTCCAACCACAATAATAAGGATAACCTTTTCTATAGACGTAAGATTTGAAATTTGCTGATAGGGGTGAATCGATTAAATCGACTTCAGTGCTCAATTGATGCCTATTTTAACGAATCCGAATGGTTACAAGGCAAAGTCGATCTCAGTGGAATTTGAGCTCAAAACGTAAAGCCGGAATAAATATCGCAAGCATTTTGGCCGGCACGTTAATGATCCTGCCAGCTCACCGACTTAGTGACGTCCAATATACTATATTCTTTTCTACTGTATGCACAAAGCCCTAAATTTGTGGAGAGTGGGGGCCAGTCGATTAGACTGAACCAGTACGCAGCTGGTAAATTGATCGACTCCGAAAGGATGAAAGGCAAAGTTCACCTTTGCGGAATTTAAACTCAGAACGTAAAGACAGACGAAACACCACTAAGCATTTCACTCGGCGTGCTAACGTTTCTTATTTCTTTACTGCCCACAAAGGGGCCACACACAGAGGGGACAAACAAGGACAGACAAACGGATTAAGTCGATTACATCGACCCCAGTGCAGAACTGGTACTTACTTAATCGACCCAGGAAGGACGAAAGGCAAAGTCGATCCCGGCGGAATTTGAACTCAGAACGTAAAGACAGACGAAATACCTATTTCTTTATTACCCACAAGGGGCTAAACACAGAGGGGACAAACAAGGACAGACATAGGTATTAAGTCGATTACATCGACCCCAGTGCGTAACTGGTACTTAATTTATCGACCCCGAAAGGATGAAAGGCAAAGTCGACCTCGGCGGAATTTGAACTCACAACGTAACGGCAGCCGAAATACCGCTAAGCATTTCGCCCGACGTGCTAACGATCCTGCCAGCTCGCCGCCTTACGTCTAATATATTGCATGCTTTTGATAATGCAAAGGTTTTTAATCTTTGTTCCTTGCATTGAAAGATATTATTAGTATTTCTATATCAGTTTGTAGTTATATGGGTCTCGATGCTTTGAAATATCTGTGTTTTAACTCTTCCTTTTCTCTCTTTTTATTTATTTATTTATTCAAACTCTATTTATGTATTTATAACATTTAAATTCAAAGAAACAAGGAAAAAGATAGATGAGAAAGGAAAAGAAAGAAAAGAGAAAAAAGATGTGGGTAAAGATGGAGGGAGAGGGGTCGAAGGGTTACTTACTCCAGGTCAAATGGTGTGCTCGGTCGCTCCCCGCGGTAACGACCGTGATGGCGTTACTGCGGAGAATGTTCCATGGCACTCGTTGCAGCAGCCATTCCACTTTGCAGGGCTCATTTCTTCGATGGACCACTATTAATCATATGTGAATATATGTTGGTATTTTTTTCGCACACATAAATTGAAGGAAATTGTTTTGAGATGTTCAGAGTTCGCTGACTTAGTAACAAATATATACTTACCCTTTGCCTATGAAAATGACTTATAGTAATTCACTGTTTGAATCGAACTCAAACCAGAACATTTCCCCTAGTATGGTCGATCTCTTTTACCAGAAAAAACGAAGTCAGGAACCCATATGGCCCAAAGTCAAGATAACAAAATACAATACACGAACGCAAAATAAAAAAGATATCTACAAACAGACAAAATAATCATGACATTGAAATTGCATAGTCTGGTACTAAACATTAACAATATTAACAACAACAGCAATAAGAACCCGAATAAAGACATCCATGTGAACTATACATTACTTTGATGAGTAAACACTTTTTCTACGGACATGCATATTATTGTTCAATCAATAAGACGTACTAAATTTTATTATATGTTAGAAATATATTTTCAGTTTTTGAAGACAACTTTATTATATACTAGCAGTATCGCCCGGCGTTGCTTGGGTTTCTTTCGACCCTTTAGAATTGGAACTTTTGAAAAGTAAACATGTTGCATTATGTAGCTTGTTATTCTCTTTAAGTGAACATTTTTTTGGTTGAAATACACCGAAAAATGGCAACACAGCAGTCAAAAAGTCGTAAAAAATAGGGATTTTCATAGAAAAAAAATCACCTTTTTGATGTAAATAATTTTTGGTCTTAACATGGTCCGATTTGAATTTTATCTTCTACAGAATGAAGAGCAAGTTTTCTTCTATCATACTTTCAATTTTGGTCAACTTACGCCGCAGGGTCTCGGAGGAGATAGTGTTAGTTGAAGGCTACCAAACCTACCACACACAGACAACTTCAGCTTTATATATATAGATGTGTATAAAAATGCATCAGAGTCTCAGAAAATATTTGGATAACGAAATGTGGTGTATGAGGCCATGAAAAGAAGTATATACCTCCATTTGTTTAAACACTAATCTAACACAGAGTAAAAACCAATCTCTAGCAGCCGCAGGCAGGTAAATAAATGTGTTTCGAAATTAGTCTTTTGTCCAAACTGTAGAATGTAATGCCCGAAGTATATCTGAATTCACACCAAATGTGCTGTTTGTCAGATAGCTTAGTCTCAAGTCCATTTGGCTCACATAAAATAGGCTTATTGACTGGTGGAGTGCTTATCTTTGATTCTCTGATATGCCTTTAAAATACTCACCCCCACAAGTCAAACAGAAAACTTCTAAATTGTCGCACAGTCTGGTAGAAATAGCAGTCATATACCTTCTTTAAAAACTATACCTTATTTAAAAACTATACCTTCTTTAAAGGCGCATGGCTCAGTGGTTAGAGCATCGAGCTTACGATCGTGAGGTTGTGAGCTCGAATCCCGGACCGGGCTGCGTGTTGTGTTCTTGAGCAAGGCACTTTATTTCACGTTGCTCCAGTTCACTCAGCTGTAGAAATGAGTTGCGACGTCACAGGTGTCAAGCTGTATCGGCCCCTTTGCCTTTCCCTTGGATAACACTAGTGTCGTGGAGAGGAGAGGCTGGTATGCATGGGCGACTGCTGGTCTTCCATAAACAACCGTGCCCGGACTTGTGTCTAGGAGGGTAACTTTCTAGGTGCAATCCCATGGTCATTCATGACCGAAGGGGGTCTTTACCCCTTTTACCTTCTTTAAAAACGGAGGACGCATTTGATAATATATACCTTGATACAGTACATCGGGGGGAAAAAAATAATATTTTCTACTAAAGGCACAAGGACTGAAATTTTGGGGGTCGATCGACCTCGGTATTCAAGTGGCTCCTATTTTACCAATTTTGAAAGGATTAAACGTAAAGTCGACTAAGGCGGAATTTGAACCCAGAACGTAATGATGGACGAAATGGCGCTCAGCATATGTCTGCCGCATTGACGATTCTGCCCGATCGCCAATACCAAAAAATAAAAAGAAACAAAAAAATTGTCATGCTTCGAATGTAATTGATCATGAGGTCAATCAGAATTGACCGCAGACCAAACAACAACAACAACAACAACAACGGCATTAGTATTCTAATATCTTTAGTTGTGTTATGCACTTTGCTTAAACGCCTCTTAATTTCAAAACGAGGTCGCCCAGACAGATTAACTTAACCGCTTTCTTCCGTTTTCTAAGCTCTATCTTTGGTGCCACCTGTTGCAGATCGTTTATTTTACGATCAAACATGTGTTTGTCTCTTGGTTCCTGCTTATTCATGGATCCACTTACTGGTGATATTCAGTTCTCGACAACAGTAACCCCTTGTATGTATATCACTCATCGTTCGGTTCGCAGTCTGAAAACTAAAGACAACAGCATTAATTGATGTCCATAGAAAATACAACAGTGAAAGTTATAGCTTCTTAGTCATACTCGGCATAAGCGCATATATATATATATATAATATACACATATGTATATATATGTGTGTGTGTGTGTACGTATATCTGTAAGTATGTATAAATGTGTAAATGCATGTGTGTCTATGTATGTGTGTGTGTGTGTGTGTGTGTGGTGTGTGTGTGTGCGTTTGTGTGTGTGTGTGTGTGTGGTGTGTGTGTGTGTGTGTGTGTGCGTTTGTGTGTTATTGTGAGTGTGCATACAGGATAAGGGGTACTGCAAAAGTCATGGAGAGTTTTGTTAATTATTTAAATATTTTCAAACTTTATGTGACATTTAGACACATCTGTATATAAAATACACAAATATACGCCTACAACATTTCTGAGTGCGTCTGTGCGTATGTGTCAGTGTGTGTGTGTGTATGTGTGTGCGCGAGAGTGAGAGAGAGAGAGAGAGAGAGAGAGAGAGAGAGAGAGTGTGAGAGAGCGAGGGCGTATGAGCGTGTCATTGTGTGCATATATATATATATGCAAACAAAGAAATTTCAAGAGACTGGTACTACCGCTGATCAACCTGGAGGTGACCGGAAATTTGCAGACCCCTCAGCTGATCAAAAGTACTAGAGGAAAGATACGGTGAAATCCTCGTCGTTCTGTTAGGAAACTGGCTGCCAAAGCGAAAATAAGACGATCATCGATATATCGAGTGCTGAAGGAGCATGTCAGGACCCATCACTACAAGATGATCCGTTGTCATGAGATCACGCAATTTGTGAGATGATAAGATTGGAGAGAAATCGTTTTGTCTTGCGTCATATTGCTGACACCTACCTGGTGTTCACTGATGAAAAGAAATTTGACATCGAACAGGCAGTAAACTGCCAGAATTACCGACTTTGGAGTGTATCTGGCTCCGTCCAGGGTAGACTCCTAAATCGAATTCAAAATCCACAGTCAGTTATGGTTTGGGCGTCTGTGATAGCCACTTTAAGGACTCCCCCCATTTTGTGCCCTAAAGTGTTAAAATTAACACCCAGTGATACAATGGCGACATTCTTGAAGTTGAACTTCTATAGGTGAATGGTCACTTTCAAGGCGCACCTTGGAGCTTCCAACAGGACTCGGTACCATTCCACAGCTCCAAAAAGACACAACACTTGATAGAAAAACATACTATCGTTCATACGTAAGGATGTATGGCCCTCAAGAAGCCCCAATCCCAACCCGTTAGATTTTCCTGCTCGGTTCATTTTGGAGACGAGGGTATTGAGCTATCTTATGCTTCGCTCGACGGTCTGAAGGCAAAGCTGTACCAAGAATGGGCTTTGATTCTGCAAGAACAGCTGCGTTCCGCGTGTGAAGCATTCGCACCGTGACTTAAGGCTGTGATTCGAAACAGAGGTAGTCATATCAAATAAATGTGGTAGTGTCATAATTGTGTTTCCTTTACCATTTCATTGCAACGCTCGGACCCGAAGTACAACATTTTGCTTTGGAAAAATTGAAAAAAATTGGTTGCCTTAATTTTTTTTTTGTTTATTTTCCTTTAAATCTCACCTACTAGAGAGTACAAATTCGACTTTTGTGATGTTCTCTTTATAAGAAATCTTGGTCTTTTTCGCCAGGAACAAAAGTCGAAGATTATGGAATAAAAGGATAATCTATTTTAACATCTAATCTACTTCATTTCAGTTATTTGATGAAATTTATTGAAGTTTATTTAATAGATTAAGTCTTATATTGATTACTTGTTCATATACATACATAATATTTATATATATATACATATATAAATATATATATATATATATATTTACATATATGTATGTATGTATATATATATATAGTTCAATTTTATAGAAAAAGAAAAAGACGAAGACAGTTGTAGGAACAAGGAAGTGTATTAGTTTGACGCTCAGGAGAAATGGAAGAGTCCTTTTCGTTTCGAGCCTAGGCTCTTCGACAGAGGAATAAAAGGAAATAGATATAGAGAGGATTAAAATAAAAGAATAATAAATAGGGAGAGAATGAAAAAAAAAAAAACAGGCGCGGCTGAAAGGTTTATAAGCTGACTAAGACACTCTCATGGTACACGACCAAATGAAGTTTATTCTTCAACATAATCCACCCTACTTTTCCCCAGTCAGTATCTGACACTCCTGGACTGGACCATGGGTGAGTTGTTTCGTCTGTCTATGACTTTCAGGCATTCCAACATGCGGTTCGGTAAACACAGATACACATACATGCACGCACACACACACACACACACACACACACACACACTCTCTCTCTCACATACATACACATATAAATATATACTTATGTAAATAAATATATTCTTACGACGGGTTTCCACACTGTTTCTGTGTGAAAAACCCACTCATGAGGCGTCAGTTGCCCTGAGGCTAAAGCAGAAAGCATTTGCTTAAGGTACCGCGCAATGGGACTGAACCCGAAACCATGTGGTTGAAAACCGAGCTTTTTAATCATACATACGTGCACACGTGCACATATATTGATATATTTTTTTAACTGAGAAAATATTGCCTAATTTTGGAAAATTAAGTTGTGTATTACATTAGTTTAGTACTTGATATGTACTTTACTGTCGCTGTCAAATTTCATATATGCTTTATTTGTTCTAAGGACTTAATGAATCTGGCCTTGAGAGTAATATTGAGTAGGCTGACACTTGATGGTCCGTACCTATAATTCTAAATCCCAGCCCAGTTGCTCGCATTGACTCATATTGCTTGATAATCACATCATGGTCATAAGTGGAATACTCGGCCACTTGAATTATCTAGTATATAAAGTAGATAGTTCCGTTGATAACACAACTGAAACACTCATTTATCGGAACTTATCTGATAACCAGTCAGTGCACGATTTCAATATATCCATACATGTCAAAACAAAACGTTCCGGCAAGACAGGACTATAATACGGTTTCAATCCTCAGATATTTCAATTAAATTCTAGTTTTCGTTACTGGCCCTGTGAGCAGTACCCGTGCAAAAACAGTTTTGACCTTCACCACCTGGTTTGCACCAAAGTCCATACTCTACACGCAAGTAAAATCTCACCAAAACTATACCCATCCACTCCACTAAGCTCGCCTACATTCACGCACACGCATGCACGCACACGCACGCACACACACGCACGCACACACACACACACACACACACACACACACACACACACACACACACACACACACACACACACACACACACACACAATGAGTGCAAAAATATCTCTGGTTCCTTTATTATTTCTCAAAGAATACGCCCCAGACCTAGCCTTTGTAGTCTGCAAGCTCTTCAATCACTCCTTCCCCTCTCTCTTTCTCTGGCTATATTCCGATCTTAGGAAGCATATTCCAGTGACTTCCATTCCCAAGAAGGGCAGCCCCTCTGACTGCTTACTGTCTTTCTATTGTACTCATTTCCAGTATTCTAACGATAATTAATGTTTGCTATTATCAACGACAACACTGAATTGCTCTTCCTCTTTAATGAATAGCAATAGAGCTTTTGTAATGATGTATTTATAGTAGACTTGCTCTGCTATGCCATTCACATGCGGACTTTCGCTCTCGGAAAATATTGGTGAAATCAGCAATGTTTCCTCTCGACATCAGTAAAGCTTTCGATTGTGTCAATGATAGGAATCTCCTGTCCGAGCCTACCGTATGTGGATTCAATCTGTCTCATGCCTTGAATCGTTTGTTTCTTGTTTGATCGCAGCCAGTATTGAGGGAATTCTCTCCGATCCGTACACTACAATGGTGCACTTAGAATATGTGCTGCCTGGGATAGCCTTTACTATTGCCGACCCGAATTTTCCATCCACGTTATCTATACACACTTATATAGCAGAACCGAAATCGCTACCCCATAAAAGCATCACCCAAGACAGTCCGCCCCATTCGCCCTCACCTGGCTACGCTACTGACAACCTATTAACTTTAATGTGCCTCAGTGTTTTATTCTGTTCTTTATACTCTTCCTCATATACACCAATGACTTAGGCTACCCTCACTTCCAGTAATACATAATCCAGTAATATATCACAGCATTCTGCCAATACTTATGCGAAATTATCTCTGAATCTGCAAATACAGACCACGAAAGCATCATCCAGTGGGAACATGGAACAAGCCAATCTTGTTTCTTCCAACAGAAACACAACCCAACACACTTTGTTTTTGTTCCTTCCAGTGTCTCTAAAATAGAGAGGGGGCTGCGTCGAACTACTTGACTAAACCCCTCAGGCAGCTAACATTTCGTCCATTTTCACGTTCAGAGTTCAAATTCTGCCAGACTAACTTTGCCTTTCATCCTTTCGGGCTGAGATCGATATAGTCGACATACCCATACCTCGAACTTGCTGCCCTGGTATCAAAATTTGAAATCATTGTTAATATATGCAAGGCTGCAAGCTGGCAGAATCGTTAGCACGCAGGACAAAATGCCGTTAAGCATTTTGTCCGTCTTTACGGTTTGTGTTCAAATTGCACCGAGGTCAACTTTGTTTTATCTCTTACGGATCGATGAAATAAGTTTTAGCTAAGCACTGGGATCGTTGTAATCAAGTGACCCTTTTTATCGATACACACACAGACAAAAACATACACACACATACAACACACACACGCCTATGTATATATATATATATATATATATATATATGGAGAGGAGAGAGAGAGAGAGAGGAGAGAGAGAGAACAGCCCGAGTGCCGGAGTTGCCACACCAATTCCCTTCCGGTCATTTCAAAATGTGAGCGTGTGTGTATCGTTGGCGCTTTTCTTTCTCCGTCTTCCCTTCTTTGGACTTTTTCTATATTTCTATATTTCCATATTTCTGACGAAGAGCTCCGCTCGAAACCTGAAATCATCTTTCTTTTCTTTCCTTTCCTGTACGTCCAATAACACTGTACTTATTCCACGTCCTCGCGTTGTTTTTTTTTTCTTGCTTGTTCATGTTTGGATTAACTATATACATATAATAAGGGTGGGTCGTTAGCAATTTTTCAA
>NW_021835175.1:0-20000 GCF_006345805.1 Octopus sinensis | reverse complement strand
AAATTTTGAAAAATAGAAGTATAAAAAAACCGCATTATTTGTGAGATGACCCAATACACACACACACACACACACACACACACACACACACACACACACACACACACACACACACACAAACACACACACATATATATATATATATATATATATATATATATATATACATAAAGCCTTGGCCAAAAGTATTAGGCCACCCCAATGTTTTGGGGTGCTGCTATCTCAATGTTAATGAAACTCGTGCACATGATAGATTATGGTTTTTTCACAATATACATTAGTTTTAATATCTGGTTGATACCCCCCCCCTTTAGCATCAGTTACCGCTTTTATAAGGTTAGGCATTGAATCAACTAGTTTCTTGCAGGTGCTAGGCGCAATTTTATTCCATTCTTCGCTCTTTATTTTTAATTGTTGTGTTCCTGATAGCTTCACCAAGTGTTCCCCTTAGGTGTTCAATTGGATTTAGATTGGGGTTTGAGTTGGCCAGTCCATGGAAACAATACTCTGTGTCTCAAACCATTGACGAGTATTCTTTGGTGTATGACATGGAACGTCGTCCTGCTGAAAGATAACACTGTTTTTCGACACTCCTGGATGCAATTTACCAATTGATGGCTCTGAAATATCCGAGAATATAGAAACATAGGTAGATAAATTCATCCTCCCCTGACATAAAAACATTTCTCCGGGTCTTGTGGCAGACATGGAGGCCCATACCATGATCGAACCACCCCCATGTTTTACGGTTGGCACCGGACATTCAGCCTTCAATGCTTATCCAATTCTGCGTCGCACGAAAGTTGCACCTGATGTACCGAAAACCTGAGTAAAAACAAGAAAAATAATATAGCTTTATCTTGGGTAATTTTTTAAAAATATATTTTGGGCAACACACCAGTTACATTAAGTTTATATATTTCTTTACTACCCACAAGGGGCTAAACATAGAGGGGACAAACAAGGACAGATAAAGGGATTAAGTCGATTACATCGACCCCAGTGAGTAACTGGTACTTAATTTATCGACCCCGAAAGGATGAAAGGCAAAGTCGACCTCGGCGGAATTTGAACTCACAACGTAACGCAGACGAAATACCGCTAAGCATTTCGCCCGGCGCGCTAACGTTTCTGCCAGCTCGCCGCCTTACATTAAGTTTATATGTTGATTGACTACCTGTACTATCTTACTTCATAGTAACTTTCATCAGAACATATGACTTTCGACTATTGCTCGACATGGGCGATTCTTTCTTGTCTTGGGACTCACGGCCAAACGGCTGGGTAGAATTGCGCGAAAAATTACACATGTGTAGAATGATCCGGTGGTGAAACGGGGCTTTGTATTTTTGTCATAGCTCCCATGGTTACCGAGATAATCTACTATAATAATACTCTTGTGTTTTTGAATGAGAAAGGAAGGGGTGATAGATGAATAAGGAAGGAAGAAGTGATGTCATACTTGGTAGTGTACGCTGAAAAAAATCAAACAGCGTTTCAACTCTGTGTGAATGTATGTGTGTGTATGTATAAGGAGAGTATGTGAATGTGTGTGCGTGCGTGCGTGCGCGCAATGGGAGTGGAATGGTTCGTCTTTGTTCGCTTAGTATTTGGATTAAATTTTTGATTTCGTTGAATCTTGGTTGTTTCTTTTTTGTTTTGTTAGTTATTTTTAGCGTTGTGACAGAAAAAAATCATTCTAAAATTGTTTTTTAACCTAAGCGTGCCCAAACAAGTTGAATGCTTGCACAGAACAGGTCTTACTGCCACATCATCCAATATATATATATATATATATTTACACCTGCACACACCCTACACACACTTTTACCCAGATATTAACACCATGACACACGCAAATATATGGTTCCACACATACACATAATTTGATACGGGTGCAAAACATCCAACACTATTTTTTGGAAATGACTGTAAATATTGACTTCACACAAACACGTTGCTTCCCGATACAGGCACAAGGCCAGCAGAACTATAAATATTGAAAATTGTACCCACACACGCACACATATATACACGCGCGCGCGCCCCAACATACATATGAACATACACACACACACACACACACACACACACACGCGCGCACACATACATACATATAGCTCTTCCCGTCCTAAACGAACTTACTTATCCAGCTCAAATTCAGTCAAGCGGAAAATACACTCCTTAACTACGCGCTAAAAAAGCTATTTAAAATATCCACATGACGTCTACTGACCAGCCTGAACAATAAGAATTTTCAACGACGCTATTTTCGAAAACATTCATTCATTCTAAACATTCACGTGGCCTCTCTATTATGACCACATCCACGTGACCTCTTTATTATGACCAATAAGAAATTTTAGGCGCGACACTAGCCAAATTTTAACATCTCTGGAGCCTATTTTCTTACCCCAACACCAACTTCCATTCAAACATTCACGTGACCCCTTTATAATGACCAATCAAAATTGTATTGACCATTGTCCACAAGAAATTTTAGGCGCGAAACCAAGCAAATCTTAAACAACTCTGGAGCCTCTTTTTTCACATATAAGAGACAGCAAACCCATATAAGAGACAGCAGATAAGAGAAAAAAATCTATCAGAAGGGAGCTCTATCTCTCTTTAAAAATATCTTTTGATAAGCATAACAAATGCGCAACCGATAAAAAGAACTTTCACCTAATTAAATACACTCTCCCTTACTTAAATTATTTTGTCAGCATTTTCTTCATTTCCTTATATATATATATATATAATATATATATACATACATAAAAATATATATATCGTGTATGTATATATATATATACACGATAACGTATAAAGATATAAATACGCATACTACAAGCACAGTGTCTACCTACCTACCTATATATATATATATATATATATATTATATATATATATATATATATATAATAAATATATATATGTATGTATATATATATATAGTATATGTATATGTATATATATTTAAACACACATAAAAGTAAACACAATCCTATAGTTTCTCCTATGACATTTAAAATTTAATTTATTTATGCATTGTTTTCTTTATTGCTGTTATTTTTTCAAAACATTTTGTCCTTTATTTATTCTTATAACCCTCATTGTTTTCAACCATTTGTTGCTTGAGCCATTTACATGTAATGTTTTCACGACCACGTATGTGCACTTATAGAGAAACACATACGCACAATTAGATAAACAAATAGAAACATTGATTCTGAAGTATTGGTATGTCTGTCTCTCTCTTTATCTGTCTGTCTATCTATCTATCTATCTATCTATCTATCTATCTATCTATCTATCTATCTATCTATCTATCTATCTATCTATCTATCTATCTATCTATTTATCTATTTATCTATCTATCTATCTATCTATCTATCTTTCTATCTATCTATCTATGTATCTAGTTAACTATCTATGTATGTATCTACCTACAAGCAGTCTGTCTGGTCTATTTATGTTATTACACACACACACACACACACACACACACACACACACACGCACGCACGTACACGCACATATATATATACACTCACACACTTTCATTTATCTATATTTTTCAGTGAGTGACGGAAGTCATCTTTGGGTGCCACTATTTGTGTCATTGTTATTTTGTCATTTCACTTCGAGGATCCTCTTTCCTGGTTTGGCTTTGGTGAATGAAGGAGTTGGACGAAGCTGTCTTTAAATGCGTTTCTTATCGTGCTGTGGGCTCATCTGTTATTGCAGTTTCAATTTAGTCGTAATAGGTCTTCAATGCATCTTGCATCTACGACTTGTAAATCTCTCAACATTTTTAAGGTATTGAAAAGGCCTTTGAATACTAAGATTTTATATTATTGTCTCCTTACTTTTGATAAAGAAGGTGGAACTTTTTGCACAATATGTTGGTATTTGGGGGATTGGTTCTACTTTCACTCACTAAGTTAGGTGCTATATGCTACATCCTTAACAATCTTCCATACAGAGACAATTAGATCAAGTCACAACATTCTTCCATACAGAGACAATTAGATCAAGTCACAACATTCTTACGAGACATAGGAATGGAGTTTTGGCAAGGTAAATACTCATACATGATTGTCAACCGAGGAAAGATTGTCCCCCAGGCAGAGAACATGGACGTCAATGGATTTTCTATCTCTCCTTTCTCTAATGATGAAAACTATAAGTACCTCGGAATCGATGAGAATATTGCATGTGTTGGTCCTGTGACTAAAACCAGAATAATAAAAGAGTACTTCTGTAGACTCCAGAAAATATAGAACTCAGAGCTGTCTGCATTTAACAAGATTAGTGCCAGTGCTTTTGCAGTGCCAGTGTTAGTACCAGTATTTGGGATATTGAAATGAACACTGAACGAGATCAAAACTAAAAAAGTACTGACCACCACTGGCAAATTCCACAGCAACAACGACACACATAAGGTTTATGTGAGGCGAAGAGAAGGCAGAAGAGGCGTAAGATCAGTCCAAAGAGTCTTTGACTGTCGCATTGCATTACTCAGACAACACCTACTGAACAGTAAAACAAGAAATGAATGCATTACATGCATACTCAGAAGTTCAAAGGAGGCTGAATTGACCTACCTAAACAGAAGCGTGGAGAAAAATCAGGCACCATACCAGCAGAAAGCTTATCCCTTAAGCTACAGGATGACAACATCATTGACATATCCCTTAAGCTAGAGGACGACAACAACATTGACAGGAAGAATAACCTCACCTGAGCTTGTGATAGACATATTACATCTCACTTGGAAGGATATGCCTGCGCTATCCAGCTACAGGAGATAGCTACTAAATGCCTGATAAACAAGAGAGATAAAGGTAACATCAAACTTCTAGTTGTGATAGAAAATCTCGGCTTTGCCCCGCTATTTGTTTAATGGTATGTGGGGACCGTAATTAAAAGTAGTTGCGCAGGCGAATGAGAAACAATATTCTACATAGAACCAACATACCATTTTCTTGTTATGAAGGATGTCACCTTCTAACCAATCGTCTACATCACTATTCATTTGGCTTCCAAGAATGTGTCACTGAATCTAGGATTGCAATATCCTCTGTTCCTGTATATTCTGACTGAAATCTGTGCGTGATTTGTTCAGCTTCGAAATGCATGTTGTTTTCTTTAGCCCACGTGTATATTGAGTCATGTCTTTCTGCAGATCTGTGTTATTATCGGATTCTTTGACTACCTTTGATACTTTTGTGTCACTGGAGTTGCTAATAATAGGGTTAGTACATCCGACTGTGTGACCATGGCTCAGTTGTCACACATGTGGTAGCACTATCCACACAACTGTTTTATACTGGCAACAGAAGCCAGTACAATATGCTGCTACATAAATGTCTACTCCGCATGCACAGCAACTATGGCAGCAGCAGCAGCGACCCCGTCCACGTAACGTAGCGGTTCGACAAAAAACAAAGATAGAATAAGTAGCATCTTAAGAAATAAGCCAATTAATTCGACTAAAAATTCAAGGCGGTACCCCAACATGGCTGCGGTCTAATGACTGAAACAAGTAAAAGATAAAGGATAAAATATAACTGTACATACATACGTACATACATACACGCATACAAGCATACAAGCATACATACATACATACATACATACATACATACATACATACATACATACGTACACGTTTATCCTCTATATTTCTATGTACTAAATTCGTAATAAATTTTTATGCAATACAGTAATTCGTCGAATGTCTCGGGTGTTACGTTCCAAAACCTCCCACGGAAACAATTAAAATCTAAAAAAAATATATATATAAATACCTATCGGTCGTAGAAGCCCGGTTATACTGTTGAGTCAGCGATATAAATTTACATATATCAGCCAGAAAAATCCGCGATGTACTGAGTACGTGATAGGTGAACCGCGATGTACTGAGTGCACGATAGGTGAACTGCGATATGGCGAGGGATTACTGTATATAACGTCCTAAAGCACTCAACATTTTTATGTTACCGTTTTTGTTTAGCCCTACACGTTCTATAAACCCACGTATTTTTTACACTGTTGAAGGATGTAAATATCAGCCCTTGGTGACTAACAACTGAAAGAATTTCTATGTTCATCAGGTTGTCCAATTAAAGAAGTTATCAATTCGCATTAATTTGAAATAAACTGTAATGAAAAAAAAAATAGCATATTTGGTAGTTGTACAACAACAATAAAAAACCGACTGACATTAAAGCTTGAAAAACATTTTGATAAACCTATAAAATGTTCGCCGCATTATACTGATAGCCTTTCCCCTATGACTGTTGGCACAATTATATACTGCTAAATTTGGATCCCAAGGGAATATTAACATGCATTCTCTTTATCAGTCACTATAATGTGTAAGAATACGACAAGTTTGTACAATCTTTAAATCTCATCTCCAAGTCGTATGATTCGTGTTGCAGAAAATCATGAGATTAGCATTGCATTAAACTGACACACATAGCGAAAAGTAAATAGAAGGAAAAAAAAAAGAGAAAAGTTGTGGATGCAAGCAGAAAGGGGAAAGATTAATAAAATCAAGAAGGTAAAGTAGATGAATAACCATCCAAAGCCAGTACTGTAGCTCTGCTTCTATTTCTAATAGAATTACACACAAACACACGCAGGGACAGGCACAAACACACGCATGTGCGCATCCACACGCACACACACACACACACACACACACACACACACATACACACACACACACACACACATGCACACACTTACACACACACGCATATATATATTCATATATACATATGAAAGAATAGAGACCTGCTTCGGTCATGAATCACCATGATTGCGTCTAGAAAGTCCCCCTCCTAGGCACTAGTCCGGGGATAAGGCTGTTTATGGAAGACCAGCAGTTACTCATGCATATCAGTCTTTCCTCTCCACGGCACCGATGTTGTCCAAGGGAAAAGCAAAGGCTGATACAGCTTCGTATCAGTGACGTCGCAACCCATTTCTACAGCTGAGTGAACTGGAACAACATGTCTCGCTCAAGAACACAACATACAACCCGGTCTGAGAATAGAACTCACGACCTCACGATCTAGAACTCACTAGTTCGACACTCTAACCACTGAGCCATCCGCCTTCAAATACATTCATCCACTTATCAATTTATCGAGCCACTGAGCCATACTCCATGCAAATCTATCTATCTATCTATCTATCTATCTATCTATCTATCTATCTATCTATCTATCTATCTATCTATCTATCTATCTCTATATATCTTATCTATCTATCTATCTATCTATCACACACACACACACACCAACACATACACACACACACACACGCACGCGTGCGCGCACACACACACACGCACAAGAATTAAAGAATGAAGTAGATAAGATCCGGGTTACATATGTTTCATAGTGAGTGGAACCTCGGAAGTGGTAAACAACCGAGCGAGTTGTATACCGCAGGCACATCCAGCAACCCTGGTCGCCTACCGTGAAATATAAAAAGAACTTTTTTCCGTTTATCGTACTTCGATACGAAAAAATCCACAACCTTCCATCTCAATAAACGACCATTGTCCCTGAAAGTTGTTTTTGATAATTATTACTGATTGCTTGAAACTAACTTTCTTCCTACACCTCGATCCTTGGATCTTATATATATATATATATATATATATATATATATATATATAGGGAGGAGAGTTTACGAAAAAACAAAAGACGAAGACAGGTGGTGTACAAAACAAACAGACGTATTAGTATAACGCTCAGGAATAGAAAAAGCCTTTTACGTTTCGAGCCTACGCTCTTCTACAGAAAGGGACGCAGAAAAAACAAGGAGAGAAATAAGGAGAGAAAAAATGTGTGTATTATATATATATATATATATATATATATATATATATGTATCAAATGAAATAAAAAACAGAACACAAAGGATGTCGCGGTACACGTGTTTCGAGCTTTATAAAACAACTTATTCTTACATCATATATATATATATATATATATACGCATGCAAAGAGAGAGATAGAGAGAGAGAGAGAGAGAGAGAGAGAGGCCTTTTAAAAATTAAGGAAATCTCGAATCCAGTTGAATAGCTTTAGAAAATCGGGTAAAAATATCTCTATATACGGCAGAGAGCGATCAGCAGCTGCTACAGTGAATCAAACTCTGCACCTCTCAATTTCTAGCTGAGTGCTCTGTATTATTGGGCTAAACGACCTCTGACAGAGCGTTCATTAGGAATTTATGAAGTACAGAGTTCATTTCTCTGTAGCGGCTTGTTGCTCACTTTTTCCCCGCTTACACATTTTCCCGATTATCTAAAATTGTTTTCACAGTTATTCTTCTGCGTTCGAGTTGCCTTTGATTTCTATACAACAGCAACTCACTCTAGGCTTCAGTGTTTGTTCATAGTAATGTTGTTACATATATGGACATATATATATTTCTTTACTACCCACAAGGGGCTAAACACAGAGGGGACAAACAAGGACAGACAAAGGGATTAAGTCGACTACATCGACCCCAGTGCGTAACTGGTACTTAATTTATCGACCCCGAAAGGATGAAAGGCAAAGTCGACCTCGGCGGAATTTGAACTCGGAACGTAACGACAGACGAAATATGGCTACGAATTTCGCCCGGCGTGCTAACGTTTCTACCAGCTCGCCGCCTATATGGACATATATATGTCCACATACACGTGTATGTGTGTGTGTGTGTACATGTCACAGTTTAGCCATAACCGCCAATAGCAACACTAATTATTTTAGAAATATAACAAATAAACGCAAATCATACAACGTCGAAGATAAGGATAACAACTGCAACAACAACAGGGTTAAATCAATTATAACCACAATAACACCGATACCGAATCCAAAGAAAAGAATTATTAACATAAGAAAGACTATAAAATGGGAGAGGAATCGTTAAAAAAATGTATTTTAAAATACAGAGAACAGAGAACTAAGTATGAGGAAATGAGAAAGAAGGACATCGGGTTATGAAAGTAAAGGAATGAATGACTGGCTGGCAGAGAAGTCATGAGGGAGTTATTGATGCTGTGAATTGATGACTTGATAGATAAAGATGAGGTTAGGCAGATGAGGAGAGTGGGAGTGGGATATGAAGAGAGAGAGAGAGAGAGTGGAAGAGGAAAGGTACAGAGTAGAAAGGTATAGAATCGGAGAGTAGGGGAGGAAATGAAGTAGATGAAGTGGAAGACGTGGTGGTGTTGGAGAAAGAGGTGGTAAAGAAAAACAAGGGGAGAATATCGTGAAGAAAGAAGAACAAAGAAGAAGAAAAAGAAGAAGAGGAAGAAAAAGAAGAAGAAGAAGAAGAAGAAGAAGAAGAAGAAGAAGAAGAAGATGATGATGATGGAGAAGATGATGGAGAAGATGATGAAGAAGGAGAAGAAGATTATGATGATGAAGGAGTAGAAAATGAAGAAGAAGCGGAAGAAGAAGAAGGAGAAGAAGAACAAGGACAAGAAGAAGAAGAAGAAGATGATGATGATGTGATGATGATGATGACGAAGGGGTGGGAGGAGGAGGGTAGGGAAGGAAGAACAGGAAAAATAGACCCTATTGATACATGGAAAGGGGCCTGACTTTTTATCTGATGAACGTTTGTGACGTAGGAGCTTTAAGAGTAAATGAAAAGGGCTAGATGCTTGCGAGGTGAAGACCTATTAAGAAGTGCGGGTTGCAAGGTTACGAGTGCAGGTATGAGTGAGGGTGGGAGCATGTATTTGTGTGTGTATAAGTATGTGTGTGTGTGGGGGGGTTATGTTTGGTGAGTAGTGTTTTGTAGACGATGAAAACAATTACTCTGGTTGTCTGTTATCACCTCTCATCGTCACCCTTTGCTCAAAAAGGATCCTACAACGACGATGACGACGACGATGATAGTGTCAAGAACTACTATGACTAAACAACAACCACTTGAGAGCACATTTGTCACTAACATCACCATTATCAATGTCTCAAAGAAAGGAGTTTCGATATCGTTAACCGATCAGGTAGAAACAGCGAAAAATTCTCAAACGATATCCAACAATCTTTAATGGAAAAAATCACAAACAAAAAGTAAGCTGACGTTGTTCCATGCAGTCTGTGACATACAAAAAAAGACAGGATGGTCACGACTGGAAGGACTGAGACCTGGTGAGTGGATTTGGTAGACGGAGAAAGAAAAGAGCCCGCATATGTATATATTAATATATAATATATAATATATTATATATATATATATTATATATATATATATATATATATATAATATATATTAAATACAACACACACACTAACTAAACATAGACGTACATATAGATATACGTATGCGCAAATGAAGACACAGACAATAGAAATACAAAATGGCTGACGGTTAGTAAGGAGAGACACACAAATAAGAAAGAAGAAAGCAAAGGACCACTGATGCGGTCACAGGAGTGCGATGAAAGAACTCTGGCTGAAATAAATAACACTGAAGCAAAGTAACACCAAATATATAGTGCGTGTGTCTCTATTGGCTAAACTGGCAAAATGCTCATTCCGAAATACAACAATATAAATATATATATATATATCACGTGATCCCGTGACCGACTAGGCTATCAGATTTTGCTACACTTCGCCGGTCACTATGCGCTTTGCATTGTTTTACCTTTCAAATGACGCCACCCCGCTGGCTAAGCGAGCAGGCCAACAGAAGAAAGAGTGAGAGAAAGTTGCAGCGAAAGAGTAGAGCAGGGATCGCCACCACCCCCTGCCGGATCCTAGTGGAGCTTTAGGTGTTTATCGACCTTGAAACAATGAAAGGTAAAGTCGTTCTCGGCAGAATTTGAACGCAGAACGTTCAGACGGACAAAATGCCACTAAGCATTTTCCTGGCGTGCTAACGATTCTGCCATCTTGCTGCCTTCATCAGGTGTCTTGGGGAAATTTAGAACCTGGGTTCTCATTCCTAAGTTATTTTATAATGTTATTATTATTATCATATTATTATGCAGGTCACTGCTCGGAATCGAACCCGAAATCTTGGGGTTAGTAGCCCGCGCTCTTAACCACTACGCCATAAACCCACGGGCATATGTTTCTTAAATCTGATATGGCCATGGGCATATAGTTCTTAAATCTGATAGAAAAATAAAGCAGATAGGTTCGCTAGTGCAGTTGGTAGTACACTTGGTCGCTTAAACGAAGAGGTATGGGTTTGAGCCCCACGCGTACGGAAAACTTTTTTTTTCTGTCGAGCGGGAGTGTGTGATGTCTTATATGTCCCATTACTAGACTATTTTCTTTAGTCATTGCGCGTTGATCGCTATAAGCTTTACGTTTATAAAATAATATATGTATATATATAACGGGAAGCTTTATGAAAATAAACAAAAGACGAAGGCAGGTGGAATACAAACAAACAATTGTATTAGTATGGCGCTCAGGAATATAAATAAAACAAGTCTTTTACGTTTCAAGCCTACGCTCTTCAACAGAAAGATACACAGAAAAGAAACACAGAAAGAAACAAGGAGAGAAAAAAAATGCGTGCAGAGGCTTGCGAATCAACTACTTGTTTAAGTCATTTTGACTGAAGCTATTCTATCAAACTCATAAGCCGAACTGTTAAGTTCAGGGACGTAAACACACCAACACCGGTTATCAAGTGGATATGGGTGGGACAGACACAGACACATAGAACACGCACATATATATACATACGTACATATATATATGCATAATATATATAATATATATATATATATATATATATATATATATATATATATATATATATATATATATAAGCTTACTCACAGTTGAAATAACTATATATATATATATATATATTATATATATATATATATATATATATATGAGGGGGGTAGCCTAAAAGAACCTGGTTTTAAAGTTATCGTGAAAGGCTTGATTGAGGGCCCAACGTTCCGAGTTCTTTTACAAGGCTTAGAAAAACTGAAGGACCGCTGCAGTAAGTGTGTGAATCTGTGAGGGAATATGTTGAATAAAATCGTAATTAACTAAATCCTCCTGTATTTTCTTTTACCTAAAGCCAAGGACTTTTCAGTAGCCCCTGAATTTAATGTGTGTGTGTGTGTGTGTGGTGTGTGTGTGTGTGTGTGTGTGTGTGTGTGTGTATGTGTGTGTGTGTGTGTTTGTGTACGTGTCCTTTTTTGTTTTAGATACCTATACGCGTAAGTAATCAGAATGTTGTTACAAGCTAGAATAATTGGATGTGTCAACTAAGTATACAGGAGGTATACATTTCTGAAATACACAAATCTACATAAGTTCACATATACACACTCGCACACACACAAACACATATATAACTTAGACGAAGTTATATGATCTAAGTGCCCGAAGCTGTCTAACTCTAGAGTTGGCAGTAACAGGTTGCGTCTATTTCTCTTCTTGTTATTTGTCCCCATTGGACATATATTTCGCAATTTCTACCAAGACGCTTATCAGCTGGACCAAATTATTGAAATTTATAATGTTATGCTAATTCTACACAATATTATTACACTTGAACTCTTCTTGTTTCACGGCCGTCAACTTTTGTTACTGTTCACACTTAATAACTGGTAGCAGTCGCGCAACACACAAATTATGCATACATATGTACATACATACATACACATATATATATACATATACAGGCATACATAAACACATACTATCACACATACGTACATACATACAGTCAAACGCAAAAGAATACATATACATACTTACATATATACATTTGTGTATAATATATATATATATATATATACACATATGTTGATATATTTATACATAATCTACTTAAAAGAGCATGTCTACATAAATCTATCTATCTATCTATCTATCTATCTATCTATCTATCTATCTATCTATCTATCTAACTATCAATATATATATATGTACACACACACACACACACACACACCACACACACACATACATATATATATATATATATGCATCTTGGTGTACATACGAAGTGGTTCATATATATGTGCATATGTATATGTGTGTACATGTTTGTTGTACACGTATGTGTTTATATATTCTTATGTTTGAATATAAACATGCAAACACACACACACACACACACACACATATACGCGTACACAATCATACACACACATTCATACAAGTGTATATCAACTTCAAGACTACGCCTGCGTATGTGCGTATGTCAGTTTATGTGTTGGCTTGTGTAGATGTGCGTATATAAACATGCGCATGGCGGAAACAGAATATAGGGAAAGAGTGGGATCAAATGATGATGAAAGGCATTAGAGAACAAGAAACCTTTCATAATTAGGGATAGTCATATCCATTAAAGATATGAATAGCCAAACTCATCAAACCCTTGTGTGTGGGTCTGTATCTATCTATCTATCTATCTATCTATCTATCTATCTATCTATCTATCTATCTATCTATCTATCTATTATCTATATATCTATATATATATACTATATTATATATTATATATATATATATATATATATATATATATTTCATCCTTTAAGTTCGTTTATGTCCGTTTATGTGGGATGTTTTTAAGTCCGTTCACGTGAAATGGTTTTGAGCGCTCTTATAACAGATACTATGTAGTTTATTCCGGCCAGTGCAAATTTTTCCCATCTTCGAGAGTAACTACATGGGAAGGCTCTCGTGCCGCCGCTATGGTATAGAATGAATGTAACAAATAGCAAGAACTATAGATGGAAATTTGTAAATGCTTTAATGCATTGATACGTACGTTTCTACAAACTCTATGTTTTAGGTGTTGCATCTCCCATCCATAGGATAATACAAATATGATTTGTAAAATTAAAGGATTTACGAATTTCCATCCAAAGTTGTTGTTATTACTAATATATATATATATATATAATATATATATATATAATATATAATATATATTATATATATATATTACTAGCTTCAACATGCAAGTTGCGGTCATGCTGGGGCACCACAGTTAGTTTTGGTACACTTTCACTACTTGAAACCTCCTTTGATACATGGCATGTAATGAATGAGAGAGTTTGCTGTTGCTACGTTTATCTACGTTTCTTGCCGATAGGAAAGATTAAAATTTCATCTGGAACTCTTGACATGAGGAGATCCAGTTTTGTTTTGAAGATACCTATATGCGCCCCATGTAGATCTCTGAGAATTTTAGCGGAGATATTGATGCGCTATGGGTCTTTGAAAGCCAAGTTGTTGCAGTATCTGGTCCTGTATCCTGATGGCAACGTTGGGATTTTTTACGCTATGCAGTGGCGACCCGTAAGATTTCACCTTCGTTTTAGGGAGTAGACTCTTAATTTTAGCCTCTCAGCCTTTTTCAGCAGCTGACATGTTGCATCGATACGATCATTGGTTAGCTTCACTGAATTGCTTCGAGTTATTCCGTTAATTTTACACTGTGTGGTAACCATAGAATCATAGCTGGGAGCAGTAACCTAAACGGCTGAGGAAAAACGTCGTCTAGAGGACCACATGGATTCTTGTTCACTCGTTCTGAAAGTTCTAAGGATATGTGTGTGTGTGTGTATGTGTGTTGTGTGTGTGTGTGTGTGTGTGTGTGTGTGTGTGTGAGTGTGTATGTGTGTGTGTGTGTGCATATACATGAGGACGTCCAGATCTTGATCATCTTCAAAACTTTCCGTTCATCTCCCACATTCAATTGCCCACTTTCGTACTGTCGATAATGCTGGAGCGTCACGCATAATGTAGCAACCTTTTCAGTATGAATGTCCTTGGGAATAATCCCTTTTTTCTGCAGGTACGTCATA
This sequence comes from Octopus sinensis, assembly GCF_006345805.1. Taxonomy (NCBI): domain Eukaryota; kingdom Metazoa; phylum Mollusca; class Cephalopoda; order Octopoda; family Octopodidae; genus Octopus; species Octopus sinensis. Next base: position 5,165 of record NW_021835175.1, on the reverse strand, counting down.
ACACCACAATGTCAAATTTTGTCCATTTTCAAAAGAGGTCGCTACTAGTTACTTTTGAAATCATCTTTGAACAATCAGATGTAACTTTACCTGAAAAGAAACTATGCAGTTAATCCTAAGAAGAGTTGAAATTAATGCAAGCATTCCATCATTGTCAGCCAAGGAACCTTTCCGCCTATCCTCATATGTATACATACATATTTACATGCACATATACCGCCATTTATTCATTATTTTATGCACCCTTTTTCAAGCCTAGCTAGGCTCATATGCACGGTCTCCCGGTTCCTGTGGCGTATCTGTTTCCCCCAGTCCATCGCAGCGTTATTCAAGAAACAGGAAGAGAGAGTGACAGAAAGTTGGAGTGAAAGAGTACAATAGGGGTCGCCACCACCCCATGCCGGAGCCTCGTGGAGCTTTATGTGTTTTCGCTCAATAAACACACACAACACCCGGTCTGGGAATCGAAACCGCGATCCTCTGACCGCTAATCCGTGCCCCAACCATGGGCCATGCGCCTCCATATATACCGCCTAGACCACTATATACTACTATCCACTATATACCATGATATAATGGAATAATACAATGAAGCATTGTGTAGAATATATTGTATAAAAGATCGGGGTAAGGCAAACAATACAGTAAATGAACGAAGTGAAATCACAAGATAATCACAAGAAAATAAAAATGTGAATTAAGTAGACTTACTTATATTCAATATTTCGGGGATTATGACTCCATTTTCAAGAAATTGACGAATGTTGCCGATGTGCGTGCGTGTGAGCAACATTCATCATCATTCAGCAACATTCGGCAACATTCGTCAATTTCTTGAAAATGGGGCCGTAACCCCTAAGTATTGAATACAAGGTAAGTCTATATTAATTCATACATTTGTTTTCTTGTGATTTAACTTGCATTTACTTCGCATTGTTTTGGCCTTACCCACGATCTTTTATAAATCTCTCTCTCTCTCTCTCTCTCTCTCTCTCTCTATATATATATATATATATATATATATATATATACTGGTGATACAGTATGGGCAGATTTTCGAAATCCAATGAATCGTTATACTACTATACAGTTATGAAATTTTACAAATACACTTTCTCAGGGAGATATGATATACCTATTATAATAGGTAATACTACATGTACTTTTCATATTTTTTATAGTGTGATGTAACTCTTTGGAATAACAATGTTTGCGGCTAAAGGGAGCTTTAAACCATCTTTTATATCAATTATACACGGGTTGTTTATAAGCTTGAAACACATGTGCCCGCGATATCCTTTGTGTTCTGTTTTGATTTTATTTGATATGTTATATATCTATATATATATATATATATATATTATATATAATATATGTATATAGATAGATGATAGATAGATAGATAGATAGATAATTGATAAGATATATAGATAGATAGATAGATCGACAGATAGATAGATAGATAGATAGATAGATAGATAGATAGATAGATAGATAGATAGATAGATAGATAGTTAGATAGATAGATAGATAGATAGATAGATAGATAGATGGATAGATAGATACGTTTATCACTTTGTTTTGTAAGATTCCTGATGTGAAATCGTGTGTTGAAACAGATACTGTTGTATTTCGGGATGGACATTTTATTTATGATTTTTTTCTTTTTACCAAATAAACACACGCACATTATTTTTTTGTCTTCACTCGTTTATTACTGCTATTATTTTTTTTTTATTTTAACGCCTGTCCATGGTCCGGAAATCTTTCGTTACACATCTGAGACCTCTTACGCAGAACTTTTTGTTTCCGTGTGTGTTCTTGCTACACTTACTCCATTCTGTTCTGACGAATTCACATGATAATGTTCTGTTGAAATGGTCACCACGTTCACCTGACTTGGCACCTTGTGATTTTTTTTCTTTGGGGGTATGTGAAAGGACTGGTCTATATCTGACCTCTTCCTACAAGCCTAGAGGAACTCAAGCAGGGTATCGTTGAGGTGCTGGAGAATGTTATGCAAGATATGCTACAGCGTGTTTAGCAGAAGCTGGACTACCGACTTGACGTGTGTCATGTCACAGTTGGAGCTCATATTGAACATCCGTGAAGCTTAGTGAACTCAGTTTTAAAATCTTCACCCCTCTGAATCTTTTGTTCGAATTTTGATAGATAAATCTTTTATTGTTCAATATGAAGCCTATTCAATTTCATTTGTCTACGACATGTAGTTATTCAGATATTAACATTTCAAATGATGTCAAACTTTGGGATACCCTGTCTGATATATACATACATACAACATACATACATACACATCATACATACATTAATAATACATACATACTATATATATATATATATATATATATATATTAGTTATATATACATATATATATGAATATATATATATATATATATATATATAATATATATATATGTGTGTAATATATAAATTATAGTATCGCAAGGAAAAATTGTAAAAATGCAGAATGCTCTATATATACATATATATATATATATATATATATATAATATATATATATATATATATATATATATATAATATATATATATATATATGATATATATATATTTATTTATATACATACATGTAAACATACATGTATACATGTATGTATGTATATATACATGCATATGTATATATATATATTATTTGAGGGAATAAAATCCAAACTTACAAGGAAAAAGAATTCAATTTAGCAATACTAAATCAAATTATTTAAATTTTAACTTTTCTATTTATGTAATTTTCTAGATGGTGTAATTTAATTATTCATTTTGAATTGATAAAAGGTGGGTTTTTTTCCTAATATTGTATATATATATATATATGCATGTGTTTACACACACACTGCTTATTGCATAAAACAAAATCTTCAGAACTGGTGGTGAAACTCAATGTAGCAATAATAAATATTATATAAACAAAACAAAAAGGAAAATAGGAACTGGAAGAGTTGTAGATTTGAAAATATAAAACAAAGCGAAACAATAAATTGCATTGAGAGAAGATAAACTGACGTAAACTAATATATTGGTTTGCTAATGTTTATGTCACTGGACGTTGGCGCCTGACTTGAGATGTGTCGTCTAATGTTCAATATAAAATGCAATACGTTTACGAGAAGATCCTGCAGTTGACATTCAAATTAGCACGTCTGTGTCAGTAAGGTTTTTCCCTTTTCCGATTCGAATTTTAAGGTCTTAAGCTATTGCCATAAGTCGAGATTTGGGTAGGCGGCAGCAATATGAAACCGTGTTAGGGAAATAATAGCAATATCTTTGTTGACAAAAGAAACTAGAACCTAGTTGACAGGAAGGATTAAAACTTCATCTGAATTTCACGACACGTAATTAGGACGTTTTTCAAAGCTAAAGAACTAAAGTCAACCATTTTCTTGCAGACGTGCATATAAGGGCAACAGGCTTTTGTCTATTGTTGACATTTTGTTCGATATAATGTTGCAAGTTCGGATTAGTGCTAACATTTAAATACGATTGGATGGTCGTTGTCTGTTAGCGAGAAAAGCACACTAGCACACAAATCAAGTCTGTTTTCTGAAACTCTTTTCGATCTCTGAAACTTTGTGAAGTGTTTGTTAGATTTAAAACTAACAATAGAGCTATTTATATTATCTATGCATGTGAACACCTTTTCGTTTTTATATTTATTCTTTTATATATGTATCTGTTCCTTTTATGCTTCTTTTATTAGCGAATATATTAAGTAATATAAAGTAATATACTTTTGTTTTCCCGTCATAATTTGCCGTTTTTTCTTCCTTCTTCATTTACCGTCACTATTTGTTGATCCGAATGAAAGGTCTTCCTTCATCACTGGTTCTTCCTCACCTATTACTATGACCCTTCAATGTCATTCTAGTCTCTATTGCTGAATCATAAAATTTTAAATTTAAATCCAAACACCTGATCTATATTTATAAGTTCTACTGCAAATGTACGTGACGTAATTTTCATAGGCGCAGACACGGCTGCATGGTTAAGAAGATCTCTTGATAAGCACTTGCTTTCAAGTTCGATCCCACTACCTGGTACTTTGGGCTGAATAATGTTTTGTAAATGAATTTGGCATGCACACACACACACACACACACACACACACACATATATATGTTTGTATGTATCTTCGTGTATGACCATCCACCATCGTTTTACAAGTGCTATTTTTTTACGTCTTGGTAACTGAGCAGATCAGCATGAGAAGCCGAGAGGGTAAGGGGCAGACATAGGAAAATAAATACTGGGTTCGATTTGTTTTGACTAAACCTTTTGAAGCGCTGTTCTTTTGTGGCCGCAGTCAAATGACAAAAGAGTTAAATTCATAGAGTTGGAATATATATATATATATATATATATATATATATATATATATATATGTGTGTTTTTTTTCTCTTGTGTATCTTTCTGTTGAAGAGCGTAGGCTCGAAACGGTTAAAGACCTTGTTTTATTTATATTTCCTGAGCGCCATACAATACAATTGTTGTTTGTTTCCCACCTGCCTTCGTCTTTTGTCTATTTTCATAAGCTTCCGTTCCATATATATATAGATATACATATCTATTTAATAAAATCCGTTCTGTCTGTGTGTGTCTTTTAGGATCTCGGGCATCCTCCATCCGATTGCGCTGAAATTTGATAGTAGATACCGTTGGTATCAGGGCGTATATAAGTCTTGAAAAAATTGCAAAAATCGATTCCAGGAGAGAATGCGATCGATAAAGCCGTGGAAACGTGCATTTGTACGCGCATGTACATCAGCTGTTGCGATCGATACTACACGTACGCGAGAAAAATGCACGTGCAGTTTGCGCAAAAAACAACCGACTGGCTTGAAATAAGCTACAAAATGGGACGGTCGGACAAGTTGTTTTGAGAAAATTTGGTTTAATTTAAATGTTTGACAACTCAGCACTGCCATTGGACGGGGGGCGTTTTGCTCGTAATATATATATATATATATATATTATATATTATATATATATATATATAATATATATATATATATATATATATGTATAATACTTGAAAGCGTGTGTCGTGAGTGGTAGGGTGGTTGCAATCACGATCGTGACGATCGCTAGGTTATGGGTTCGACCGGGCGGTTCGCTGTGCTGTGAGG